>NC_056743.1:1669994671-1670053967 GCF_019279795.1 Protopterus annectens | reverse complement strand
ATCTCAGAAATCAAATCCCCATCCATGTGAAGCAGAGTTCCTTCCTAACCAAATTCAAGTGCAACTTGGACAATTGGATGGGGAACCATAAATTCATCCCTGGTTTGGCACCTGTCTCTCTAATGGACACAGGCAACCTGTAAATGGTTCATCTCCCAGGCCCCTGCTTACACTTACCAAGGGTATCAGAACTTGTCAGAGATTTGGGATGCATGACTAGGCTTAAAAAGGCTCTTGTGGTTGTTAGCCTAGTAAACACCTATGATCCTATGAATTTTTAACCTAAGAAATACCCTGCTTAGCTTTCTATCTCACTGCATGCATGGTGAAGTATTGTTTTATATAGTGTTACCTGTTAGTCAGGACCAGTGTCCAATCTGCAGTTGTAAGAACAAGACACAATTTCCTTTGATTTAGACATAAAAAGATTAATTATGTACCTGTCAGACCAACAGATACTAATATTTGTTTTGCCAATAGCACAGTACTGTACACGTCTTTTTGTTTCATGATCACTGGATGCATATTAGCTACATGTTTTCCTGTTCTTTTGCATTGCACTGAATTGCAGCATATAGGCTTCCATGTTATTTTTGCTAGTAGTTCTATATGGCCAGCTCAATACTCACACATTCTGTTATATGCTTGTCCACTATTTCTAAGGCTTTTGTGCATAGCACTTTATATTTAAGTATTGTACCACAATTTTACTATCTTTCGCCAGTCAGATTAAAGACTTGCTTCTGTCCATTTCCTAAGTAAGCAGTAATGCATGAAAGGGTAGAGATTATAGGGGAAACAGCAGACTACCAATGTGTGTTTTTAAGACTATACTATAGGCACACAGTTTTTCCTCCTGGATATCCTTTGTTTTCCTATAATTTCCTTTGATGGCATTACTGCTCTTCAAAAACTTCTGTGTTTATTTTTGTTTACTTTTTATGCATATTTTACGAATGTTTTAATAATTTATTTCAGGATAACTGGATGTATTTTGTACTTCACATAAAAGTTCCTTGAATAATTTAACAAAATTATGCATTTGTTTACTAATGTTCATGTTTCATGGAACTTTTGCATACCTGTGTAACCGTTATTGCATACAAGTTAAATTAAGACCCCCATTTCATTTACATCTCAGCTGTTGATATTTTCCTTCTCAGAGACAGGCATCGACAGAAATTCTTCATTTTCTATGAGCCAGTTAGACAGCAAAACATATTTGAAATTATTTCTAGCCTGATTGTATGTCAGTGCTTTTGTTCTCCACTGTTTGAATTCTTTCTTCTTTGTCATGTGTATGTTTTTACGCCATCAAACTACTTTACATATGTGGGTCAAGTTTTGAATTTCTCCTTTGAAATTCAGCTTGGCAAGAATGCTGTCTTATTGACTCACTGCACACTGTATAATCAATGGCATTTCAGCAAACAGGTGATGATTTTCAAAACCAGATTTTGAGATATGTCCCTCCAATTACCTTATTCAAAATGATAAATACCAATAATAGTCTGCAAGAGTTTCAGTAGTTTACTTAGATGATCTAATAGTGAATGTTACTGCTTTTTGCCTTCTTGCTGTACAAAAAAGAAAGACAGCACTTACCCTTTTTTGCAACCATTTATTTTGCCTTAGTTTATGTCAACATGTAAATATTCCCAGATGCATTGCATTTTCTAACTTGACTTAATGGCTGTTATCCAGCAAAAAGTAAATAGAAATGAGTATACTCAGTTGACTTGAGCCCTTTTATAATTCCTTGCCACTGTAATGCAGGTTTCAAGTTTTATATGTAGTCCTGTCTGTAGGCTGTCTTTAAAGATCATGGGTGACACTTGCTGCAAGTGCACATGTTGAATCTAATTAATAAAGTGACTTGTTATCTGCAATGTTCTGAAGTTTCTTGAAACAGACTCAAGATTAAGTCAGCTGTTCTTTTACAATAATATGAGTTACAAAACATGAGTAGGTAGCTGTGAGACCCACAAGGACTTCTTCACATGCATCATCTTGTGAAAAAAGCATGATAAGTAGGATTACCTGTTGCTATGAAAAGACTCTGCTCTCGTTCGGAAACTAAGCCATTACTGGTTCATACAATTGGTGGTCATACAGCTGTAGGAGAAAAATCATCACTAGTAGTCAAAATTAGACAAGTTCTCTAGTCATGACATTGGCAAAATAGTTACATTTCAGTCAGCTGGTCAAAAAGGAGCCAAGTCCGGCACTGAAAAGAGCATAGTAAGAGCTTCAATCATAGTAGTTAGGATGGACATCAGATGAAAATATCCATAAGAGCACTAAAAAGAGTAAGCAGGAAAAGCAAGCCTACACGCTCTTCAGAAAAATCTGATTCCAACAAGGACAGTTCAAACCAGGGATTTTAACTGTAGTTATTTATTTCTTGTTTGACGTAAGCAGACAAAGAAAACCCACTTTTTAAGACTGTGTTAGAGAGTGAAAAAAGAACTGTGCACAATAAGAAAATCATATCAGCATAAAGTAAGACAGTGCAAATCTAGATGCAGCATAAAATGCTATAGTTGGATCATAACATGACTTGTAATGCAATATTAAACACCAGCAAACTGGGGAGAAAAAAAAAAAGACTAGTATTAGCAATTAAAGCACCTATACTTTGTGCTGCTTATAACATAAACTATGAAGTGTGAATTAAATTCATGGTATGGTTTGAAAATAAATGAAACATGGTTGAACATTCCTTTCTTTTGGGGTCCACAACTGCACTAGGTTACAGTACTCTGAAATCTGGGAGTGAAAAAACTGAGGAAAAAAAACTAAATATTCTCTGTACAGTAGGTATTCCACATAACCATACTGTTGGAGAATGAAAAAGTTGCTTGAACCATGTAATGTCCTTCAAACTTTGTTGTCTCTAGTTACGTATATATATATATATATATATATATATATATATATATATATATATATATATATATATATATATATATAACAGTTCATGAACAAGGTCCTTAAGTTCAAAGAAGTCCACTATGTATTACAATATCTGAGCAGTGTAAACATTTATTTTACTCAGTAACCACTTCATCATGTAGTCTTATCTAAACATTTGTCTACCTTAATGAACACCAGAGGATCACCTATAGATGTCCTCCTTTTACTAAATAAATGAAACCTACAGTCTGTAATCTATATAAAAGATGGCCCCAATTAAAAAATCCACACCTGATACTACAGAAGAGTAATTAGAAGCCTACATATGTTTTATGTAAAAGTCAGTCAAAATGACTAGATTTGCTCATCTCAGAAGGTTTTTGACCATCAACCAGTTGGTGAGCCTGAGCTTGTGCAAGCAAAGAAGATTCTGTAATTAGGTTAGACAAGTCATCTCACTAGCAGCAGGTGCATTCTGCAGGACAGTTGTAATTGTCTCCCCCAAAATTTGTTGAATAATAGTCTCCCCCATGATTCATAACTTTGCATAGGATACATATCTAAAAGGTAAAGTGCATGCTAATATTCTCCCATTCGCAACAATTTTAATGCCATTATAGGAAAGCATAAAACAAACCCATTATGGAAACCCAAAAGGAGACATTATACCTATGCGGCAAGCTGTATCAAGAGTCACACTGTTTGGGGACCCTGTAAACCTAGTCCCTATTTTTAATTCATGAGTCACTTTATGTTGACCATGTTAAACTAAACAGTTTATCTGCAACCAAGAAAACATGCACTTGATAAGTATATTTCTTGGCATTTTAACCTTCCAGAGATCTGCATTGTCTTAATTTCGCCTGACTGAATTATTGTTTGCCTGACTGAATTATTGTATATATTTTCTGGCATTGTTTTATGTTTCTCATCTGTCCTGACCTCCCTCCTACCCTGTTTTTGTAGTATTGTGATAGTTGGTGGCTTTGCAGTTGCCCGCCCCTACTGTAAATTTGATCTGGGACACCCCTCCCAGTTTGGTGTTCACTACTTAAAACAGAGAGAACATTTGAGAAGGCCAACCCACTTAGGTCCTTAACCTTGAATTTCTCTTTTGGTCCTCCTTCCTCTCTCCTTGCACTTTAGTAAAAAAAAAACTGCACTTTATTTTGCTTTTGCCTCTTCTTAAAAGTACTCAATTGTATTTATTCTGCTACATTTATTACTGCTTGGTAGTAGCCTGATAAAACTGTAACTGTTATTCTAAGCCTTTTGGTTTAAGCACTTGGGCTACAGACCAACTGTTTTACATTAAGAAGGTTTGTGGTCTGCACTGTTGTGGGAGGAGAGATTAGATTCTTCCCTTCTGGGCTGGGAATTACTGGTTAAAGGATTATTGTGCCTGCTTATTTAAACTGTTTCTTTCTGAAATTGGTGTTCCTTGTTTCCTATAGCATAGACTAGATTCAGGAATTCTGAATCTAGCTTTGTCTGTATAACTTGAGCACTAATCCAGGCCATCTTTTTTGGAGAAGGTTCCCCTGCACCCCATTGGCAGGAGTGTGCAGTTAGAACTTGTCTAATTGAAGACTGCTGGAACAGGGCTTAGTTTTGAGGTTTTTTACTGGTTAATTGAGTAATTTGTTTAAATCAGTTTGCTCATTTTCTATTGTTTTGTATATATATATATATATATATATATATATATATATATATATATATATATATAAAATTGTACTTTATTCATCTGCTTTTACTGTATTTGTGTTTCTTACTACTTTATTGCATTTATTCTGCTGCATTTATTACTGCTTGTTAGTAGCATGATTAAATTGTAACTGTTATTCTGAGCCTGTGGTTGAAGCACTTGGGCTTCAGACCTGTTGTTTTACATTAAGAAGGTTTGTGGTCTGCAATATTGTGGCAGGACATATAGCTTGCATCCTTCTAAGTTGGGAGTTGCTGATTGAAGGCTTAGTGTCTGTTATTCTAAAAGTGTATGAGTTCTGGTTTAAGCACTTGGGCTTCGGGCCAGTTATTTTACATTAAGAAGATGTGGTCTGCACTCTTGTGGGAATAGAGGGTAGATTCAGCCCTTCTGAGCTGGGAGTTTCTGGTTAAAGGCTTGTTGTGCCTGCTTATTTGAACTGTTTCTTTCTGAAATTGGTATGCCTTGTTTGCTGTAGCATAGACTAAATTCAGTCCTGCTGAATCTAGCTTTGTTTGTATAACTTGAGCACTAATCCAGACCATCTTTTTTTGGAGAAGGTTCCCCTGCACCCTGGTGGCAGGAGTGTGCAGTTAAAACTTGTCTGATCAAAGACTGCTGGAATGGGGCTCAGTTTTTAGCTTTTTATTGGTTAATTGGTTAATTTGTTTGAATCCATTTGCTCATTTGCTACTGTTATATTAAAACAAATACACTTTATGCATCACTGCTTAGCTAGGGTTAAACTATTCCCGACACCATAAAGTCTGCTCTTCAAATTTTCCCTTAGATCTAGCCAGTTTTTTTTAGTTTTAGCACTCAAATCTACTTCTTTGAGCTCAGCACTTGTTCAGAACTAATTGTAAGCACTAAATAAGGTATAAATTACTACAACACTCAACTTTCCTCACTTGTCTTGAGGAAAACAGATTTTAGTACTTAATAAATAAACACCTATCCAAACATGTCTAAGGGTCAGCTCCTGGTGTTTTCTCCTGTCTACCTGATGAATCTGGGTATCTTGCGGCAATGCAGCAATTGCCTTAGGTACACAGACAACCCTCTCCTTCTATCACCCAACACTACAATTTGTGAGAGATGCACTTATATAGCCAAACTGGAAGCAAAGCTCTCTTCACCCAAAACTGGACTAGACAGTCAAGAGGAGAAGGTAAACCTTGCACCACACCACACTCTTCACATAGTACCTCAAAACCTATACCACTAAAACCCACAAATAGCAACACAAAGCACACACCTACATTCATGGGGCTCTCAATAAAAATCTGCTCAAGCAACAGAGTCCTCCAAAGCAGAAATGCAAGCAACCTCCACCCCCCAACACAATACAAATGACACATAGCCCACAAACTCACTGCAGCCCATAAGGCATAACAATGTATCCAACACTCTAGTCATAGGTGACTCTATAGTCAGGCACACTGATGTTCCACTCACCAGGCTAAAACAAGAAGAAAGTTACTGTCAGCTGCCTGTTGGGTGCCAAGATCTGCCACATAATGTACGTACTCAGGTCACTCCACAACAAATATAAATATGACTCTCTCATTGTCCATGTTGATGTGAAACCTGAGACATACCTCCATGGAATACATGAAAGGAGACATGGAGGAGCTCTCTGATCTTGTAGCCCAGGCAGCTATGACCCTAACCCTGAGTATCATCCTGCCATCACTGAGAATGATACCACAGTACAAGGACAAAGTTATTGACTTCAACAATTGGCTATGCTTCTGGTGTCATTCAAAGGGAATCCAGTATCTATCTGCCTGGGATGACATGATCAACAGACCATGATGCTTTGCCAGAGATGGCCTGCACCTGTCGTCCTTGGGATTCCAGAGACTGGCTAAGGCTCTTGCCACCCCTAGGTTCAAATGACAAATTCACAACCATAACAGGTACAAGCAAGCAAAATCTGAGGGTAATGCTACTCAATGCTAGAAGTCTAAACCTCAACATGCATTCACTCAAAGCACTCCTTAAAATGGAGAACATCGACATCTGTGCAGTGAGAGAAACCTGGTTCAAGGCTCCAGAGAGGACCCCTGCATTACCAGGCTAGAATTCATACCACACCTTTCGGCCGCCTAACCTGGACCGAAACACTAAAGGTGGAGGTGTGTCCATATTCATTAAGGATATTCACACCTCCAGGCTAGTTGCTTAGCATAATGCATCTGAGATTATCCAAGTGCACCTAACTCTGAGCAAGATGACAATCCAAATTGTAATTTGCTACAGACCCCCCACCATGCCTCAGGTTTCCCACTCCTCATTTCTTGATACACTGGAAAATATTAGGGCACAACTCAACATCCTAATAATGGGCGATTTCAACTACCCCACCATTAACTGGGAAAACTACTCATGTACCAACTCTTTTGCTCAACGTTTTCTGAAATTCATAAATTCCATTGCCTTGGATAAACTTATTCAGACCCCCACCAAGGCAACAATATCCTAGACCTGGTCATTATAAACATGGGCGACCAGTGTTCTACACCAAAGGTCAATTTGTTTTTGGTCAGATCCGACCACGACCTAATCAGCCTAGACATCCACATCCTGCCCCAACCTCCAATTAGGGAAACCACCATAAAAATTTCTCCAAAACCAACTACACACTTCTTAAGACAGAAGTGGCAAACTTCACGACACCCAATGCAGATGGACAATAGAGGTACAACTGCTGAATCCTACACAAATGCAGTTCAAACGCACTTACTCGAGTGCACGGATCGTGCTATCCCTAACAGAACCAAGATGCTATACTCCAAAAAAAGGAAGCCAATCTGGTGGTCCCCTGCCATAAACAAACTCTACAACAGAAAAAAGAAACTGTTGCAAAAAAGAGTAAAATCCCATGATTGGAGGAACTCCCTAGTCACATTCAGTAAGAAGCTCAGATACCTCATAAAATCCTCCAAAGCTAGTTATGAAAACAAAATTGCCACTGATTTTAAAGACAACCACAAAGCATTCTATAGCTATGTCAAGAATCTCAATGGCAACACTCAGATCTGGGCTGAGTTACAGCACAATGGCACTAAATATACAGAACCAAATGATATTGCCAACATCCTGGCAGATAGGTTCAGTGCTAACTTTGCCCCCCTCTCACCCCCTAAAGGGCCCATCTCTATACCAGGAGAATGCAAAGTTCCTGTAATCATGGCTGCACAGGTAAAAAACATACTCTCCAAAGCCAAGAACACAGCATCCATGAACTATAGAATGAACTGGCACCCCACCTAAGCACCATGTTCAGTCTTAGCCTCACCTCAGGCTTTGTGCCCATTGAATGGTGCACAGCAATGGTTATCAGACTCCACAAAGGGGGAGCCACTACGGACCCCGGGAACTACCGCAGCATTAGCCTAATGAGCCTGGTCTGCAAGGCCATGGAACATATCATCATGGAACTTATAAACAAAGACATTGATAATCTTCAAACTCTGGAGCCCACCCATTTCGGGTTTGTAAAAGGCAGATCATGTTTAATAAACCTGATAGACTTTTTTGAAGCAGTCACCAAAGCAGTAGATGAGAGTAAGGTAGTTCACACAGCCTATCTAGATTTTGTCAAGGCTTTTGACACTATCCCCCACTCTGGAATTATAGATAAACTCAGTAAACTAGGTATAAATCCCTATGTCAAAAGATGGGTTGCCAACTGGCTCACTGACAGAACACACACTGTGAAAGTAGTAGACTCCAAATCTGACTTCAGACCAGTGACAAGTGGAGTACCACAGGGTTCAGTCCTGAGTCGTCTCCTGTTTGGTATCTACTTTTCTGAAGTACAGGCTAACACAGAAGGTCTTTAGCTAATGAAGTTCACAGAGGACAGCAAACTAGGAGCCATAATTGAAACTCCTAATGATGTGGACATCCTACAAAAGAGCCTCACTGAGACAGATGCCTGGTATCAAAGCCATGGCTTCAAGCTCGATGCCAAAAAGTGCATTGTGATCCCCTTTGGTAAAAACTCTGTACCCATGAGCTACCACATAGGTGGTAGTCTACTTAACACCGAAAGTGTGATAAGAGACCTTGGGACACAGGTGGACAGTAGTCTCTCCTTTGATAATCACATCACCACAGTAGTCAGGAAATCCTTCTACATGGCACACCTCATCACAAAAGGTTTCTCATCCAGAAAAAAAGCGGTAATTGTTCTCCTTTACTCGTCACTCATTAGACCCATTATAGAGTACAGCACCCCTTTTGGTATGTACCTTAGACATTTACAACAACTGGAAAGACCACAGAAATACCACACAAAGAGGATTACCAGCTTCAGACAGATGCCCTGCGTAGACCATCTCAGAATACTCCAGCCTACTCAGAGGCGATCTTTGCCTAACATACAAAGCTATGTCAAACCCAGAGCTGTAGGACATGCTCCACTTAAAGAAATCCCAATCCCTCTGAGCTACACAGTCTAGGGACCTAAACTTTGTCATCACAATAAACAGAACATGCTGGAGTGATAGATTCCTGTCCCAGAGACTTACCATACTCTGGAACAAACTACCTATCTATATCAAACAAAGCTCCTCATTAGCACTCTTCAAGAAAAATCTTGATGATTTGATGGGAAATAGGAAATCCACCCCATGGATCACTTCTGTGGCTCTGCTTAACAGGGGCGCAGGAAAATAATTTTCTTGGGTGGCGAAAGCCAGGATGTCTTTTTGGCTAGGCTTGTATAGGCCCTAGGGCCAATAGCCTCGTACCTACCTATGAACCTATGAACTTTTTGGAAAATAATTCTGTGTGAAATGAACCATTCCAGAGGAGACATTTTGCTTTTGCAAAGGAGAGGCCTCAAACTCTGCCCACTATCAACATCATTAATGTCCATAATAAAGTGACCTAAGTGGTTTAAAGAAGCAGGGGTTTTAAAATTCACATGTGCATAAATGGAAAAAGGGGATTGTGGATGGCTGGAGTATACATATACTCCACTCATATACAAATTAGGCTTCATGTCTCATGCAATAAAATCTATTTGGCAAAGGAGAAGTGACTTACATAAAATCTATCAATTCAAAGTAACAAGAGCAGCTCCCCCGTAGTTTATTCTTATTGCTTTTTGATGTTAAATGTCATTGGTGGAACATTTTTTATAAAAATAGCAAGTCTGTTGTGTGCAGGATCCAACATCCTTACATTGTCTGATGGTGACCTACTTTCTACAGGGACTAAACAATCTCCATGGAAATTATATAACCAGAAATAACTGACTAACCATACATGACATTTCAGAATATAATTGTTTTTTGACATCTGAGGACACAAATCATGTTTATGTATGTCTGCACTCACTACACAACTGACATACTTTGTGATGCAAACCATACTGCCCTTCTAAAACCTCTGTCGCCATACTGATGAATTCTCTATTGAAGATAAAAAAGAATAAGGGACTTCTCAGTGTCCTAGTCAAATTGACCTTAGTATATTTGATTACTCCATTGAGGGTCTGCCTTAAAAGTTGGTCATGAACAGTGAAGTAACTTACTCATAAAATAAACAAACACATTTTGGAAAACTATATAAATTCACAAGTACACAGATACTATGTAAGTGTTATCAGGAACCTAGGAGTATCCCCTCTTGAGGATTTAGAAATTTTAGTTTAGGTTAATTGTGTTCAATAAACAATTAGTGACTAGTCAAACTTTATCTATTCATCCAACCAAGAGTAAAAGTCTTATAGCTACATTGTTTCCCTCACATCAGCTGAATCTTCTGCACCTTAATTTGAATATTCAGTAAATGCATATGTACATTTAAAAAGATAAATTAAAATATCAAACAATATCATATTAAATTGCCCGAATGGCCCCCAATAAACTGGACCAGTCAAATACATATTTAGTCACCCAAATTACATTATAAAAAAGCAATAAAAATAGTGCATTCCCATTACATAAACAGTCCATTTTCTATTAAGTGTGGTTATATATCTTCTAATATCTTAATCTTTATATTAAATGTAAATATCTTTAAATTCTATCAGTTCTAAGCATTAGTGCATGACTTATTCCTCTGAGATTAATGAAAATGTGTCTATAGGCAGCGTACTAATGCTTAGAGCTGATATAATTTAAAGGCATTTAAATTTAATATAAAGGGCATTTGGGCAATGCTTGCAAGGTTTTTAATATGATATTGTTTGATGCTTTACTTATTTTTAAATGTGTATGTGTATGTACTGAGTATTTGAATTGAGGAGCAGATTCAGGTGATCTGAAGGTTTCATTTAATAATTGATTTTCAAATGACAAATTAAGGGTCTATCTAATTAGACTATGTAACTTTGTTTGATTAAGGATCATTTTAAAGGAAAAGAAAATGATGTTACATTAGTTCTGATGAAGTTCTGGTGGAACAAAAGTGCTTAATGTCTAAAAACACAAGTTTTAAGTGTAGTGTACACGTTCATTTTTTTATGTTTCCTTATAAGAAATGGTGATTTCATACATAATGCATGACTGTTGACATGTTTACCAAAATATGAACATTAAGACCTATCCATAACAGAGTGTTATCAACAACTAAGAACAGCAAATAAAATGACTCTAGCTGCAAGATACTATCAGTTTTACTACACATCATTTAAATGGATAGTAGCCAGTACCTTGTAGGTTTGTAACAAGAGTAAATATAGAAATAATATATATTTTCAAAATGGCTGCTCAAAAATATAGTCCTGTTTATTTTGATGAAAATATTTATTATAATCTTGAATATTACAAAAGTCTGTCAATAATTAATGCAACTGATTGAAACTGGCAGGCAAGGTGCTTACTAAGAAACAGTATCAAACAGTGTAGGCAAATAGCATGGCTTACTTACTTTTTATTGATTTATTTATCCTATGGCAGCACTACAAAGAACACAACATAACACTTTATAGATTAAATAATTCAGGACTTAATGGGAGCCTGATGACAACTACTACCGCTAAAATATCCAGCATGTGTATATTGAGATCAAGTAATCAAACAGGAATAAAATATTCCCTATGGATCTATTTGGTTGAGTCCAAAAAAATAGCATATCTATTATTAGGGTTGAGATACATAACTAGGTAATATAAATTTAACTGGGTGTTTTTTTTTTCAGAAATGACCCTAACATAAATAATTTGTGTACTTTTGTATCTACTCTGACCATTTTATTGTTTAGTACAGTACAACAGGTTACACAGCTGTTTCTAAGTCTGTATGGATCATCAATAAACCCTTCTAAGTCAACCTTTTTGGCTGGTTACATATTTTCTTACTTTTAGATGTACCTTCTGCCTCCCAAAACTAACTTCTTAAATAACGAGATCAGAGTTCATTACTACTATGCTCTTTGAAAAATTTGTGATCGATCTTCACAACAATTTAATTTCATATCTTCCTTTGTAGAGGAATAAAACTTCCCAGCCATATCTATATCTATATCTATATCTATATCTATATCTATATCTATATCTATATCTATATCTATATCTATATCTATATCTACATCTATTTAACTCTCTACATATCTATCTATATAAGTATAAATTATACAGACACAGACACACCACATATATATCTATATCTATATCTATATCTATATCTATAGCTATAGCTATAGCTATATATGTATACATATCACTTCCAATTTAAATCTACCTTATTCAACTGGTGATATAACTTATGAAAATGCTATAATGCCTCCTTAAGTAGTTTAAGCAAAAAAAGTGTTAGCAACAAGTTATGGCTAATATGCTTATATAGCCAGATTCAATAAAGCCTACACAGTCCATTTATATCATGTGTGCATTGTGCCGTGACATGAACACAGTGGCTCAACATTTTGGATTCAGTAAGGTGCTGTACATGGTGTGTACAGCCACACACAGCTGCACAGAGAAGGTAAACACAGTGGCATGCAAATTACAGCATAAGCAGCTGAAATGTATGCTAATCAACCAATCCAAGATGCAGGAACAATCCGACAAGCTATAAGGCAACCATGTAGACTCAGTGCTTTTTTTCCTGTGAATACCAAAACCTATTGGAATTCAGCTGTGGGAAGGAGTCTACAGAGAAACAATGTTAGCGGCTGCTGTTGCTTTAATTCATGTGTATGTGCTACAGGCTGAAGTCTATGTGGCTGCTGCTGCTGCTAACAGACCATGGCCAAGAAGGAGAAGAGTTTTCAGACCCCTGATAACATATCACAGCCTACAAGATGTGGAAATTGTAGAGTGCTACAGGGTGGATAGAGACACACAACAGGAACTCTGCAAACTCTGTCATTCTCAACTCATAGCCAGGAAAAACTGAGGGGAACCCATCCCTTTGGAGACAAAGGTATGGGTAGCACTTAGAATTTGATCTACAGGTACCTTTCATAGACCAACAGGGGACATGGGGGTGTCACAACTATCACCATCCAGGATCCTCCATCAATTCTTGAATGGTATACTTCAACATGCTAGCAATCACATATATTTTCCCCTTACTTTTGAGGATGGGGCCAGAAATATGCAGGAGTTATACCCTGTAGCATGCTACCATGAAGTACTGTGTGCCATAGATTGCACACATGCAGAAATGTAGGTACCACATGGAGAACAGGGAAGGATCTACATCAATAGAAAGAACTTTCACTCTATTAACTGCCAAGTCATGTGTAATGCCAAGGGAATCATCTTGAACATGTGTGCTGGCAACCCTGGAAGTTAGAGCAACTCACATATCTGGCACACCTCCCAAATGTATGTCACAGGGTCTTTTAATGAGGTATGCAGGTTATGTACTGGAACCATGGCTGAAGACACCAATCAGAAATGCATATACACCTGCTGAAGAATGCCATAATGAGGCACACGCTCAAACCAGAAATATCATAGAGCATGTGTCTGGGCTGCTGAAGTCGTGGTTCCAGTGCCTAGATACATCTGTGGGTGCCCTGTAGTACAATCCATGGACATGCACTGAAATATTCACAGTATGTGCCATGCTACACAATATCATCCTGAGAAAACAGCATCAGTAGGATCAGCAAGTGGAAGGAGCACACATCCCACCACCAATGCCAAGATCACCACAGCCACAGACAAATGAGGATTCAGAGTGGGAACCACCAGCTGCTGTGAGTGTAGGCAGATGTAGGCTTGCTCATTATACCTTAGCATTGGCTAAGAGACAATGCAGAGCACATTCATACACCAGCTAAGGGCCTAAAGCCTTCCTCCTATGCACATACACATATTAACATTGATGCCAGGCAAGTATCACAGCCTTTAGCTCCTCATGTGTTGGCTGTGTACTGCTTGTATCAGACAGAGTCAGTCCTGAACTAAAATTGTTGCAACTGCTGGATTATAAGGTAAGTGCTGAATCTGGAGTATATTATGTAATAATACGAATGACTGGCATATCCTTGAATTTATTATTTGGTAGTGTAAGTAAGTAAAACATGGGAGATTTGTACAGAAATGACCTTAACATGTGACAACAGAGACTTACTTGAATTATATGTGTCCATTATTAAGTATTAGGCCTCAGGCATCAAAAATTAACACTGTTATACCTCTCAAAAGTAGTGAAAGTCAATACATGACCTCAGTTTAGCGCTATACATTTGTACTGGAAAATCATTAGAGAGTGAAGTTAGATAGTAATGATACATATTGCAGTTTCAGACATCACAACCCTCATAAGATCATTCACAATAAAATTGGAAAATTTTGATTCTACCAACTGTCTAAATTTCTAAGACCAATATATGTCAAAGGTACAATTACCAGTTCAACATTACAAATGCAGGTATACTAAATACTAAGTCAGCTATGCACCCTAAGAATCAGACACAAAGCTTATGTATCCCTGAATCCAAAAGTTGCAAAACAGGGATATGGCACAGTTATCATCACTTGCACAGGGTGTTGAGTGGGGGGCAGGAAGCCTAGACTGACACAAAAGGTCAGTGAGTGTGTGTGAGTAAGAAAGAGAAACAGGCAGACATTTAGATAAACCAACAAATGGCCAGTGAGACAAAATGAGTTTTAAGCTGCGTGGCTGAACCATGTAACTGTTGCATGTGTGTCTGTAGGGGTCCTCCAGGTGAAATTGGTGCATGAGTGTCTGCATGAACACAGCCAAGCTCTGTGCTAGCTCTATGTCTTGGTATGTCGGACAGGTATGAGCCATGTATTGTTGAGGTGGTAGTTCATTGCTGTCATCACCAACCACAAGGACTGGCTCTGCCAGGAATTGCACTGGCACATCCACGCCCACAGGTAGAAGCACTACAATTACCTGATGTGACTGATGCCTGCTGGATGAGCTCCCTTCACGTGTATGATGAGGACAATGACCCCATGGCCTGCAGTGGCGTAACTACCAGAGGCGAAGTGAGGCAATTGCCTCAGGGCGCCAAGCAGCAGGGGGCACTTTGGGCAGGACATTATTTAATTAAAAATTTTTTTTTTTTTTTTTTTTTTTTTCGTCTTTAAGAAGTGTAGTTGGGGGCTGCGGGCGTGCTGACATCATCACGCGCAGTGACTGTGCAGTACATCAAGTTTGCGAGCGGAGCGGGAACCAAAATGGACGGTTGAAGACAAGCGGTTGTTCGGTCGTTAAGTCGAGGACTACTCAACTCAACTAACTTGTGAGCGGGTCCGGGAACTGAAAAACGGACGGACAGACAGGATGGAAGATGTGATTTAACAGTGAGTAATCTGTGGAAGATGGGATTTCAGAGTGAGAGGTGTGTGTGTGTGTGTGTGTCGGATTTCAGAGTGAGAGAGGTGTGTGTGTGTGATTTTTAATTATAATTTATTTCAGAGTGAGTGAGAGGTGTGTATGTGGGATTTCAGAGTGAGAGGTGTGTGTGTGTATGGGATTTATTTGTGTGTGTGACTGTGTAGGATTTAGTTCAGACTCGAGTGAGAGGTCGGTGTGTGTGTTGGCATGCCATGTGGCGAGTGCCGAGTGTGGAGGAAATCTACGCGAATGCAGGGAAGACATGTAGACTCCGAGTCCGCATAGAAGGTACCCCAGCTGAGAATCGAACCAGAGAACCTCTTGCTATGAGGCAACGTAAACCACTGCACTGCCAATCTGCCAACTTGTCTGCCCCCATTTTTTCCTTCTTTATTTGACCTGGTCTTTTTCTTTTGAGTTTTAGATTTGGAGTTGATCCCCATTTTTGGCCCTTTTCCTGGAACTTTTAAAATTTGTTTATAACCCTAATGTAGTAATGCTGCCTCTGCTTCTGTATGCCTATCTAATCATTTAATTACATTTCTTTTTTACTGTCTGGAGCCAACAGAAGAGCAAGTGCTGTGCTTTTGGCCTTGAAATGATGCCATTCTATCCCATGCACTATTACCTTCTCTTTAGTTTGTGCTTTCAAGCCGTGGGGACTACAGCCCCCTTATAAATTTAAAGCATCAAAGAAGAGGTATGACCACTGGGCAAGAATTAATGGCAATAATTTTATCTAGATGAGAAAAGTAAGAGCAAATGAAAGGCAGGATAGTTTGGGAGGAATCCTAAAAGCTTAGGGAAGAAGTTATGGAATCAGTAAGTGAGGAAGATAAGGCTTATACAAAAGTTGGGAAAAGAATGAAAATGAGGGAAAGCAGGAATACAATGACACTGGAAGGAGGGATACTAAAATGATCAGAGGTCCTAATCAAAAGTAGAAAAGGAGCAAGTAGGAGGTATAAGAAAGGGTAAAGGGCTTCATTCGGTATTCAGAGGAAAAGAGGAAAAGTAGAAACAAAACACTTGCATCTAATAAAGGAGTTAAATATTAGCAATTGTCCTACTCCTTTTTGAAATAGCCAGCTGTTTGTGTAACTTGCTTATTCAGTCACTCATATCCTTGATGGTAACATAATCTGCTGGGAAGCTTTTGCTTAGTAAAAATTCTCAAGGTTGGTAGGCAGTGGTTAGCATAGATTTAACATTTTAGGATGGAAAAGAAGATTGGAATTGACATTTGAGGGCTGTATGCATTTATTGTAAAGGCTGGAAGATTTTCTGTTACTTTTCTATGTATGGTATTTTAGTTAAAATTGCAGGTGCTGTAGTTCAGTGCCTTGAAAACGTACAACATAAGAAAGTAATTATTGGTGAGGGGAATTATTTTTCACACCTTATTTGTAAGTGCCAAATGGATACTGTGATTTTACATGTATTCGCATGTTCCTAGGGACATGTTTAATTATGCTGAATACTGGTTGTTAATGTTGTTACTAAGTATGATAATGGTGTAGCAGTTTGCTGGTGGTACACTACAGGGGTTGTCTAGGTAAATGGAAATTATCTTTCTGCAGCACCTAGCATTCTAAAATCTAGTCCTGTTTGTGACCAAGTAGCATTCTTTGATAGCCATGTTATAGCTGAAACTGACCATAGGACATTTCAGCAGGAAATAAATAATTGCCTTTGGCAAGGAAATGGGGGTGGGGGTTTTAGCAGGTACCATAAAAATAACTGGATAAATATTTTATGAACAGGATGAACTTGGATGTATTTTACATCACAAGATATTATGGGATACTTAGAGATTCCATTAATAATTAAGTATTTCAGAACTACAGGCTACTTCAATGTGTAATACTTTAAAGGTCTTCTATGACTTGACTTGAACTGGGTGCTGCAGAGTTTGATGATGTCTCTAATCAGAGTCTTTCCTTACTTTTCAGCACTGCATCTCTTTTTCTAGACTCCTGTTTTGAATGATACATCTGTAGGGTTGCCACCTTTTCAAATGCCCAAAGTGGGACATTTTTGGTAGAAATGTCAGATTTTGCAGGCTAAAACATACCCATGACCAGTACAAAGGACAGAACTTCACTTTTTGCCTAAATAAAAGCTTATTCTGGTAACATTTTAGTTGCTTATTCTGTTTCTTATAATATTTAGGTGTTTCAGACACAGAATAACTGTTTTATGCAACTATTACATAAAATATAGGAAATAATTTTGTCCTAAAATCTCTGGACATTTGCCATTTTTATAATTTTTTTGTAGGACACAACTGCCCAAAGAGGGATTGTCCCTCGCAAAGTGGGACAGGTGGTAACCCCGTACCTCTGAGCCCCTTCACAACCTTTCTCAGAGGTTTTGTATAGTCATCAAACTTAACTCAAGGCAATAGTTTGTATTAGAGTGCTTTGCCAGGTAGTTTCTAGGCATGAATATCAGAATGGCTTAAAACTATCTGTCTGAGGAGTGGCTCTGGATTTCCTGAAGAAGGTGCCACTGTGCAATCAGACTTAAAACACCCAAAGAAGCATGGGTGTCTACTCATGGCCTTAACCAAGGCAGTTTGGGGCAGTCTACTGCCATCGGCTGCCAGAGCATGGGACAGTGTGAGCTCCTCCCACTTGCTTATACTCATTTCCATGTACTGTTCTTCAGCTTTCATCAGCATTAACAGAATGGTTGTGTCGTCAGCCAATCATGAGTAATGCAATGTCAAGGCAAAGCATGAGTTACTGTGTACAATTTCACTACTAGGCTTTAAAAACAAGAGATGATGCCAGATATTCTGATGTCACTGCACACTGCTATGATGTACTTGTTGGTATTACAGGTACTCATTTCTAATATTTGATAGAAACATAAAGTGGTAAGGTGGTTGTTGATAACTGATTAGCTCTTCTACATGTCCTGTCCTTGAGACGTTGGAAGAAATCAGATTAAAGTAGGAACAATCCAAAGTGTTTAGATAGCAATTAATGTCCAGTAGGTGTCCTTTACTCCATATTTTATTCAGGTTTTTAGAAGTTTGAAACATCAATATCAGAACAGACAACACTAGCTCCAGTAGTATTCCATATTACTATGAGATACATCACTCATGTTGTGTGGCCTCAGCTCTCCTTTCATTTCTGCTAGGTGCAACTGTCTGGTTGTTTTGCTCTTGCTGTCCCTGCCCGTATGCATATGGTTTTGCAGCATATATGCTTGCTATTGTATCCTATGGACTTCTTTAAGATGTGTGTGTGGGATTTAGTTCAGAGTGAGAGGTGTGTGTGTGTCTGGAGTGTTTCTCCCAGAGCCTCTGCTAAACATTAGCTTTTGTTCCAAGTCAGACTTTCCTGGTTAACAAATGTTAAAATAAAATGACACTCATTTGAATATCAGACTTCATATTCTTTAGAAAGTGCATGGTGACACAAAAGCAATTTTCTAAGTGTATAAGATGGATATTTGAAATGTATCCCTATCTTTGGGACTGTATTCCCCCTGTTATTGGCTTCATCCAGGTTTTCTGCTAAGGGTGAGAGCTATGGTAAGAACTGAATTCACTGAATATGTTTGGGGGCTATATTCCCCATTACTGGCTTTGTCCTGGTGTTTTTGCTAAGAGGTTGAGAGCTGTGGTGAGAACTGAATTCACTGAATGTTTGGGGCTATATTTGATGCTGAAGGCTGTGGGTTCTACTCCCACAGTAGGTAGATGCATTACTGATACTGTACTGTGTTGCAAAGGGGGTGGATGCTGCAGTCCTTCTGGCAAAGATACCTAGTAACTATGGACCTGTTATCAGTTTGCTATCCATTCCCTATTGCGGTATTACTAGCTTATGTTTTAATGCATGCAACAAAGGCAATTTATTCTTCAAGGGCAACAGTCACTTTATTTGTAGATGAAACAATGACATATAAAGTTGTTTACTAGCAGCAGCCTCTTTATTAGTTACAGATTTTTAATGTGGATTTTACTACTTCAGAGCTTGTGCATATATGGTGATAACACAGTATTTTCTTTCACAAAGCAGCTGATTTGGCTAGTGGTATATTGCTCTAACTGATTTGCATCCAGAGTCCCAGACAGAAGGATGAGTATGAATTCCCGCGATGGTGGCAGAAAAAGCTTAGTGGTGCTCAGCGTGGCGAGAGAGACAGAAAGAGGTTGCAGAAAGTGAACTGCTGAAAAAAGTACCAAAACTGAGCACATACTTTATTGCTCCACAAGCATCTTGTAGTGTGACTTTGGAACAGCGGGAAGAAGGACAAGGGATAACGAACAAAGATATTCGGCAGCCAGAGGACGATCAGAAGAATGCCAGTACTCACTCCGAATCCGATGATGCCCTGAATGAACAGAATGTTCCTAAACATGAGGCTCAACTACCAGAATCAAGTGCATCGACAGAATTGCTACCGCCCTCTGCTGACTGAGCATATTTTGGAAGCAAGACATTAAGCGCTTTTGAAAAGAGATTTGTTGTGATGAGTGGTGCATTGCAGCCGCCTGGTCCGTTCCTGAAACAGGCAGAAGGTCTTAATAAAGGCCGCAGCTTCCAGGAACATTTCTACACACGCAAAAGCGAAGTCTGGCTTGAGTTTCAGAAGAACATGGTTGTCCTACAGCACGGGCTGGTGACAAGTGCTACTGCATTCCATGTTGGCTGTTTGCATCACGATAAGAACTGGTGATTCATGGACTGACGGTACTTGTAACTGGAAGAATTTGTCGTTCATACAGATACATGAAAATTCAGTGACCCACGCAAAGCTTGTCAGATTTTACTAATTGGAAGAACAATGTCACTGTCGATGTCTGACCGACAAACAGATTATGCAAGACCGTAAGTACTGGCTGTGTTCTGGATCGCATAGTGAATCTGATCATTACCATGTCAAAATGCAACATCGCATGATTATGACACCGATGAAGTACTGGACAAAGCCTCTATATCTATATCTATATCTATATCTATATCTATTTAATCCTCTACATATCTATCTCTATATAGAAGTATAAATTATACAGACACAGACACACCACATATATATATCTATATCTATATCTATATTTCTCCATATCCTAGCCTGGTAGCTATAGCTATATATGTATACATATCACTTCCAATTTAAATCTACCTTATTCAACTGGTGATATAACTTATGAAAAATGCTATAATGCCTCCTAAGTAGTTTAAGCAAAAGTATTAGCAACAAGTTATGGCCTTAATATGCTTATATAGCCAGATTCAATAAAGTTTTACCACGGGTCCATTTATATCATGCCTGTGTATTGTGCCGTGATTTGTGAACACAGTGGCTCAACTTGTTTGGATTCAGTATAGGTGCTGGTATTATGGTGTGTGTACAGCCACACACAGCTGCACAGAGAAGGTAAACACAGTGGCATGCAAATTACAGCATAAGCAGCTGAAATGTATGCTAATCAACCAAGATGCAGGAACAATCCGACAAGCTATAAAACAACCATGTAGACTCAGTGCTTTTTCCTGTGAATACCAAAACCTATTGGAATTAAGCTGTGGGAAGGAGTCTGCACAGAAACAATGTTAGCGGCTGCTGTTGCTTTAATTCATGTGTATGTGCTACAGGGCTGGAAGTCTATGCAACTGCTGCTGCTGCTATTAACAGACCATGGCCAAGAAGGAAAGGTTCAGACCCCTGATAACATATCACAGCCTACAAGATGTGGAAATTGCTAGAAGTGCTACAGGGTGGATAGAGACACACAACACAGAGAACTCTGCAAAACTCTGTCATTCTCAACTCATAGCCAAGGAAAAACTGAGGGGAACCCACATCCCTTTGGAGACAAAGGTATGTGTAGCAGCTTAAAATTTGATCTACAGGTACCTTTCATAGACCAACAGGGACATGCTGGGGGTGTCACAACTATCACCATCCAGGATCCCTCCATCCAATTTCTTGAATGGTATAATTTCAAACATGCTAGCAACTCGATATATTTTCCCCTTACTTGGAGGGATAGGGCCAGAAATATGCAGGAGTTATACCCTGTAGCAATGCTACCATGAAGTACTGTGTGCCATAGATTGCACATGCAGAAATTTAGGTACCACATGGAGAACAGGGAAGGATCTACATTAATAGAAAGGACTTTCACTCTATTAACTGCCAAGTCATGTGTATTGCCAAGGGAATCATCTTGAACATGTGTGCTGGCAACCCTGGAAGTTAGAGCAACTCACATATCTGGCACACCTCCCAAATGTATGTCACAGGGTCATTTATGCCTGTTGGCATCCTTAACTCTATCATAAACTTTTCTTATCCACTTGGATTTTATCTTCTTCTTCAACTGATATATTACCCCTATTTATTGTAAATATTATATATCTCTTTTTAGCAAAAAAAAAAAAAAAAGCTTGTGTATTATCTACCATGGTTCAATACTACCTTTTATATACTTTATGATCTCATACCTTATTATATTGTTTTGCTAGGATTGTTCTGAATTAATTAAAATATTTGTATGTTCATTTTTCCTTTGTATAATCACACTTGTACTATGTCTTCTTATGTATTTCCAATATTGTATCTAACTTCAGGAGCCTCCCGGCCTCCACTGAAAATGGACATTAATCCAGCTGGACTAGCCCGGTCAACAAATGTAAAATAAAATAAATAAATAAATTTAATGAGGTATGCAGGTTATGTACTGGAACCATGGCTGATGACACCAATCAGAAATGCATATACACCTGCTGAAGAATGCCATAATGAGGCACACGCTCAAACCAGAAATATCATAGAGCATGTGTCTGGGCTGCTGAAGTCGTGGTTCCAGTGCCTAGATACATCTGTGGGAGCCCTGTAGTACAATCCATGGACATGCACTGAAATATTCACAGTATGTGCCATGCTACACAATATCATCCTGAGAAAACAGCTTCAGTAGGATCAGCAAGTGGAAGGAGCACACATCCCACCACCAATGCCAAGATCACCACAGCCACAGACAAATGAGGATTCAGAGTGGGAACCACCAGCTGCTATGAGTGTAGGCAGATGTAGGCTTGCTCATTATACCTTAGCATTGGCTAAGAGACAATGCAGAGCACATTCATACACCAGCTAAGGGCCTAAAGCCTTCCTCCTATGCACATACACATATTAACACCGATGTCAGGCAAGTATCACAGCCTTTAGCTCCTCATGTGTTGGCTGTGTACTGCTTGTATCAGACAGAGTCAGTCCTGAACTAAAATTGTTGCAACTGCTGAATTATAAGGTAAGTGCTGAATCTGGAGTATATTATGTAATAATACAAATGACTGGCATATCCTTGAATTTATTATTTGGTAGTGTAAGTAAGTAAAACATGGGAGATTTGTACAGAAATGACCTTAACATGTGACAACAGAGACTTACTTGAATTATATGCATCCATTATTAAGTATTAGGCCTCAGGCATCAAAAATTGGCACTGTTATACCTCTCAAAAGTAGTGAAAGTCAATGCATGACCTCAGTTTAGCGCTATACATTTGTACTGGAAAATCATTAGAGAGTGAAGTTAGATAGTAATGATACATATTGCAGTTTCAGACTTCACAACCCTCATAAGATCATTCACAATAAAATTGGAAAATTTTGATTCTACCAACTGTCTAAATTTCTAAGACCAATATAAGTCAAAGGTACAATTACCAGTTCAACATTACAAATGCAGGTATACTAAATACTAAGTCAGCTATGCACCCTAAGAATCAGACACAAAGCTTATGTATCCCTGAATCCAAAAGTTGCAAAACAGGGATATGGCACAGTTATCATCACTTGCACAGGGTGTTGAGTGGGGGGCAGGAAGCCTAGACTGACACAAAAGGTCAGTGAGTGTGTGTGAGTAAGAAAGAGAAACAGGCAGACATTTAGATAAACCAACAAATGGCCAGTGAGACAAAATGAGTTTTAAGCTGTGTGGCTGAACCATGTAACTGTTGCATGTGTGCCTGTAGGGGTCCTCCAGGTGAAATTGGTGCATGAGTGTCTGCATGAACACAGCCAAGCTCTGTGCTAGCTCTATGTCTTGGTATGTCGGACAGGTATGAGCCATGTATTGTTGAGGTGGTAGTTCATTGCTGTCATCACCGACCACAAGGACTGGCTCTGCCAGGAATTGCACTGGCACATCCATGCCCACAGGTAGAAGCACTACTATTACCTGAATGTGACTGATGCCTGATGGATGAGCTCCCTTCACATGTATGATGAGGACAATGACCCCATGGTCTGTCACATCTGGGTATAGACAGTTCACCCACTGATGGAGCAGTTGAAATACTACCACTATGGGAGTGTGACTAGGCATGGCCACATTGGCTAACCGAAGATGATGTGGCTGACCTACACCCACAAGAATCCTGTTCCCCTCCCAACAAGTTTTCCATGACAGAGACCGCTAGCTCCAGTGTGCCATTGATCCAATCCATTGCATCAGCAACATGGAAGTCATATATGTCAGCCTGTGCCACATCTACAACTCTAAGCATTTCTCTGTAGCAACTATAGGAACTTGCCTGTGCCTCCATGATGGCCCTAAATATATGTTGAGAGGCAGGGAAGAGACACCTGGATCAGGTCAATGATGGACAGCAGGCCTCCTCTGAGCACCTCTAACAACCCTCCTGCATGGAACCTCACTCTCACTTTTGCTACAGCCAGTGTTGAAATGCACTAAAGTCATAGTAACCACACTTCCATGGTCAATTGTCTTGCATTCCACCTGTACAATATCTGTGGGCTTACTGGAATTGGTGGGCCTAAGCCTACTGGCTGTGTCTGATTGAATTTCAGGGGATGGCTGTATGTCAATCTCAGTGTCAGATTCAACCTCTGTACCTCCTGACTGTGCCTCTGTTTGGCCATCATCATCATCAGAGTCTGCTGATACTCTGACATCAGGTGGTAGAAGTCCCACACTTCCACTATTAGAATCACTTGTGATAATAAGCAACAAACACTGGAAAAAATAATACCTAAACTACTATACTCCAATATATGCTAACAAAATAACAGTGCTGCTACTATTAGACAGTACAGCAATACACACAACAGTCCTAAAATCAACATGACACACTGCAATATTTCTTTGAATTGCTCATCAGTACGGAAATAAAAATGTTTGATTTACTATGTGCAGATGATGGTATTCTCTGCATGCCAGATGGTCCTGGAAAAAGTTAAGCAAAAAGTAAGGACAACATCATCACAATTAACACTAACACAGGGTGTAATAATTTTTCCCCTTTATATGTCCATTAACTATACTTTCAACAACAACTTGGATGACAACTCCAACCTATAAAAATCAGTCAGAATGTGTCGTTACTTGTAGCAATCTTCAATCCCCCAGAAAAAAAATCTTGTGAAACAGAAGTAACATATTGATTTTAATTGTTTTACTATACAGCAGTATTCAACAAATGAGATGCAAAAGCCTACCCAAAAGCTTGTCCTGGAACATGCTTGCTCTCCCTGAAACAGTAGCATCAAAATCAAGGACATGCTATTCTTCACTTTCCTGGGAGCTGTCTGGATCACTGACAGTGGGCAAGAACTCTTCATTTGGTGTTAGTCGTGGTTCTGTAGTATGTCCCCCAGTACCCATCTGATCAAAGCCCACTGCAGCTGCTCTCCTCCGTGCAGATGAGATCATGTCAGTGGCCCTATGATGCACTTGATCATATGTCCTACTGTGGCCACCCACAGCAATAACATCTGCGACAATCTACTGCCAAATCTGAATTCTGCATAACATATCTCTACATACCCTTTCAAGCAGGAATGCACCATGTTGCCTAAAAAACTCCCACAATAACCTGACTTTCAGGGTAAGTGAAGGGTGTTTTTTGAGGATTGAGATGCCTAGGTGTCCTAATAGACAACAGAAGGATAATACAGATAAGTATCACATAACTACAAAATAACTGTTCCCAGATAAAACAGAAAAGGTAGCATTCAATATTACCCACTGGAGAAACATAAAACAGTCTAGAGGTTTGAAATATGAACAACAGGCTGGATGAAAAAAAGGAGAGTAACAATAGGAACATCTCCTTGTTTGTGCCAAAACAAAAATGCAGCTTTGCCCCTCCCAAGAAAAATACAGACAAATGACACATTTTGCTAACAGACCATCTTTGAAATGCTAACATTGTTATCAAATGAACTGTCCCTTAAATATGTCTACAGATTTAACACAGAGCATTCCATTTTAAGGTATTACCAATCATGTATATCTGTGAAATGACCTTTCAAACATGCCCATGCCATCCATGCACTTCTAACTAATGCATACAGATAAAAATGCAAAAGCCTTTGCTAATCAAAATATTAAACTATAATACAGATTTTTCTTAATTACATTCCAACATATGCAGTACATAGCTAACAAAATGCAAGCATACCTTCTTAAGTTCAGTAATCCTCTGCACAGTTATATCCTAAAGTAATAGTCTCTTTTCTGTGTTTTCCACATAAACAAGTCTCCTTGCCTTTAGTTTCCCAGGGCTGTCAGAATGGTGAAGATGCAAATCAGGTGTAAACACATTAGAATTGCTAATTGCTGAATCCCAAGTACTTGGCTACATGCGGCGATGTAAACATAGTGCAGGTGCTACCTCATTGTTTGTTATTAATGGATTGCAACTGTGAATGATTACTGGCTGGGAGAAACAACAGCCCTGCAGGCTGCCCTATATCTAGTGGGTGTGTCAGGTTAGACCTACAAATTATTAGATGCAAGATGGTAAGACAGACCTGTATATTTGCAAGCAATAGCCATAACTGATTGTGTGATCACTTAGTGCACTACATCCAAAAATAACAGGTATAAATAATAGTTATATGGTTTCATATTGCTGTTTATGATGTTGCAGCTGGTTGCATGCAGAATGATTTCAGTTCCTTGCTACACAGCTGTTTGTGTGTCAAAGAGGTATAAGGCACCCTTCCAGTGTTCTGAAGGTTCATTGGAGTGAGAGTTCAAATCCAGACCTATGTAGAAATATCCCATGTGTATCAACATTTTATAGTATGTATGTCATATATTTCTGTTCTCTTCCTCATTTCCACTAGTTTTCTCTTTTTTTGGGGGGGGCTAGTGTTTGTGGAATACACCGCTTAGCTCAAACATATGTAATGGAGAAAAATGAATGTTACGTTTGGCTGTACTTATTTCATTTCCATGAAGCACGGAAGTGTGTAAACTGGACTAATGCGCCATCCAGGATGGAGACAGAACAGCTTTAGAACACCTGCAAACAGGGCATCTGTAGAAGGGCAAAGGTGAAAAAGAATACAGTGTTCCAATTTCTGTATTTCATCACCCAAGTGAGCTTAGTGGCATTGAACAGGGTTACCCAGTGGTTATCAGGGTCCTCCAACAGCTGCAGCCATCAAACACCTGCAGACAGGACTTAGCTGATAACTGAAGCTAGATACATTCTCTTAATTCTGTTGGGCACTGCACAAGCCTGCTAAGTCTCACTGTATGGAGGTTAACACAGACACCTTAAGAATAATAAGGAAATTCAGAAATTTCATGTAACTAGTCCTTTAGAAGCAGGTGTAAGTGTAGGGCTGGAGTACAGATGACCCTATGTTCTAGTACAGGGTGTACAACCTATTTTACTGTTGCAACAGTGCAGTTTATAGCAATGAACTGAAAAATAGACAAGTGTTATTTCAAAATTCGTGTGGCAACCAGTGTAATGTAGGACTGCTATACACATGTTTCTGGGCTCTAATGCAGGATATTCCAGACATTTTACTGTTGTTCCACTTCTCATTATATTCACTTTCACTTATAATGCTTTAGATAGTGGAGTTGATATGGATTATATGTATGAGGGATAAGATACTATTATTGTGTTTTCAGATGTATGACTGAGGCTATATTGTCTACTATATTTCTATAAGTATAATTCTGCTATCTGGACTTGCACAGCCTTTGCAATTACCTAAGGCACATACACAACTGGATCTATATCCAGTAACTTATATTACACACATGCATGTGTAACAGCTCAAGCTGTCACCTGTATTTACTTATGATTTCTGACTATATCTGAGCAGCACTTTTTCTTTGCAAAGATGGAAAATCAGCACTGTGGAAGAAAATGTTTTGCCCATTACACCTAGGTTTATATCCCACATTTTAAAAGTAAATTTTCCTCAGTATATAATGCCAAAAGGAAATGTCAGGTCCTTATAATTATGTCTCCAGTGCATGTCAGCAAACTTAACTCAACTAAAAGTTACGTTCCGATTTCTAATATATACATCAAGGCTACATCAGTACACAGTCCTCAAACTAAGGCTAAGTGTCAGATTAATCTTTCAGTTTCAGTTATTTAATCTCTCCCTGCTTGGCACTGCTGTGCTCCACTTAACATTATACAAATGTGGTTGCGATCATTTTTCAGGTTTACTCACTAAACGCGATAACTGGAATTGATGACAAAGCATCAGTTTCCATTGCTCTAGATCAGGTGGTAGAATTGGCTGGCATTGGAGAGGAAGGTGCACACTTTAGGGCACAGAGGTGGAGTGTTCAGGAGTCCAGGATATTTATTGCACTCTTGGTAAAGCACCACAGGCAAAGGCTTCTGCAGGGTGACTATTCTGGCTCCCAGTACAAGTCTGAGGCATAGAGTAGTTTGGCCCAGGCTGTGTCCAGTGACACTGGTATACCACAGGCTCAGGGAGGAATGTAGACATTTTTAATGACCTACACAGGAGAAAAGGGGATACTCTCAACCTTTGGTTGCAGGAATTTGAGAATGCGGACATCCCACAGCTGTGTAAGGATGACAATAATAGAGTGGTTGTAAGCCTTAGAAAGCTAAATATAGGCAAGACCAATATACATAATGCTCTTCTGTTCTTTCCTGTTCTTTCCACAGCTCCAAATGAATGTGAGTTCAATCAACAGGCTCATATTGCTCAGCTGGAGAGACTGAGGGAAGCAAGTGGTATGTATACCACAGAAGAGAAGTGTTATTGTAACATTAAAAGTTAAAGATAGCTTTTTTTTGGTCTTTTATAGAGTTGTAACAAATTGAGTATGTATATCCTAACTGTAAAAGCAAGTATGCATGCATTAGTCTGTAGCACAAACCAATTCTAAGAATCCAATATTAGACTGTAGTCAGAGGTTGTTGGTTCAAATACCACAATTCACAAATGTGCAATACTGTTATTTCTTCAATAATATATACATTACATTAAAAATGCTATACCAGTAGCACAAATGCCCTGCTGTAAACTGTAGTCTATATAACTACAACATGCATATGTGCAATATATGCACATTTCAAGGATTATTGTCAGCATTCTGTAGTATAGTGTGCATCTGTTAGGACGTATACTTAAATGTAATACTTCAAATAAAAGAGTCGTATAATTGTATTAATGCATTCTATGTCACATATGATGGTACTCATTTTATCCATTTTTTTCTTCTCACCACAGCCCTTATCTCTCTTTTTTTATTTTCTATTTTATGTTGTCAAAATGTCTTCATATCATTCATGTGAACCATTCACTAAATTTTAGATAGCACAGCGAGTTAGGCCAGCCCCACTGGATCAGCCTTCTCCCACTCCATCAGCTCCAACATCAATGCTCAGAATGTCTGGAAGCCAAATTGGCAGCACTGCCTTTGCTGCCCCTCTACTACCTGTGCCCACAGGTAGTACTGCCCAGAGGTTGGTGCAGTTGTACCCTCTGCGTGATGTAGCAGAGGTGGTGATTTCATCACCCACAAGGATTTGCCAAGGATGGTGCATAGGGTACCACACCATTGGTGTATGCTCACTCATTGTCCATAGGAGGAGGAGACATCAAACACTCCAGCTGTCAGTGGATTAAGGGGACAGTGATGACAGTCCAGTGGGTGAGGACTCAATTCTTCCTGTCTCCAAGCTTGATGTCCATGAGCCTGCATTTTCCCTTCTGTGACCCCAATCATGGTGTCCTCCAAACTTTTGTGTCCATCACCATCTCTGTCCCCTGTCTTGTTTGTCTTGTATGTTTGCATTTGTTTCCTCACCTACCCAGCTTACCTTGCCCAGACATACCTACTTGCTTTATCCAGCAGTCCTCTCTTACTGAATTAAAAATAAAAGGCACCTGTCCCAAAAAAAAATGTCCCATACATACCTCTCCATTTCACATACATTTCTTCTTGACACACTTGTTTTGGTCCAGTTGGTTGTACAACACAATTGCATTATTGTCATCCCTCTTTGTGAAGGTGACATTCCAAATTCAGTTAAAATTCTGCACATGTTTTCAGTTTACATTGTTAAAGAAATGGATAGCTATGGTTCTTTCCAACCTCCCTCCTGCACATTTCTGTATTGCTTTCCCTTTGTTTTTTCTACCTGCTTGCTCCACATTTCACCACTTTCCTATCTACCTCATTTTACCACCTATAATCTGGTCAAAAAATAGAATCACACACACCACACATAAGTAGGAGAAAAAGCAATGGATCCCTTCACTTTATGGGAGCTATATTTTTGCATCAATGCGCAGTGACTGTGAGTGGCAGTACAATGCTACAGTTATCTCTGTGCAATGCCGCTTTACTCCGCTGAACTATGCCAATACTCAGCAGCACATGTACTATTAAGAATTCATGTCATTGCATTATCACTGCTTATTTAAAAGTCTTTAAAAGTATTAGATACACTTGGATTTGAACCCAGTATCATCTGGGCTCAGGAATTAAAGTTTCAATGTATTTACAACTGCTGCCACAGAGTCAATTAAGCAGCAGGTGTGCTTCATAGACTCAATATTTATTCTCAGACATTTTGCAAAGTAGCTCATGTTTGCGTACTGCTTAGCTATGCACAAACGTGGTAAGTATTGGAAATGTGTATCTCACATGTACAGTTTGCCAACCATTGAGCAAATGCACTGCTTGCAGCACTATGGAAAAGTAAATATTATTATGGATTACTGCTGTTTACTGACAATTTCCTATCTATGACATGAAATTGTGTGGAAACATAACAGACTGAAGGTACTGTCTAACAATATGTCACATATTTACAATACAGACAAGTCTTGCCCCCCCCAAGCACTGCAACCCTAGTGTCTCAGTAATTTTTCACACATATATCACCTACACTACACACATTAATATCAAACGTTCTGTGATATGCAATGCACATCAGTCTGGTAACATGCAAACCTCAAATTATTGACCCATAAGCCTAAAAAGCCTTATCTGCAAGGGTAGGGAAGGTATCAGCATGGACCTTCTCCACAGGGACATAGGTGACCTACAGCTCACTTGAAATGGCCCATTTTGTTTTTTTCAAGGGTAGATCTTGCTTATTAAACATTGTGGACTTCTTTGATAATGAAGCCAAACACCTGGATAAGGGATAACAGGACATATTGCTATGCTGATTTATCCAAGGCCTTTGACACTATCCCACATTCAGGGATCCTAGATAAACTTTCCAATCTGGGGTTAACCTACTGTATACATTAGTAGATGGATAGCCAACTGGCTCACCAGCAGAATGCACATTGTCAAAGTTGGGGACTGCACCTTGGCCTCTAGACCATTTACCAGTGAAATACCACAAGGATCTGTGCTGGGCCCCCAACTGTTTGGAAACTATTTATTTGAAGTCCAGGTAAAGGTAGATAGCCTGTGGCTTACCAAGTTTGCAGATGACTGTCATCTGGAAACAATCATATAGAGTCCCCCCCAACTATGTTAATATGTTACAGAAGGGGCTGCCACAGACAAATGATTGGTGCCAAACTCATGGACTGAATGCAAAAAAATGCCTCATTGCCCCCTTTGACAATGAAGTACCCCTGCTAATTATGATATACCTAGCACCTGTATAAGTTCAAACACAGTGTTGTGAGACTTGATAAGACATGTTAATAGCAATCTACATTTCAATCACTATGTGTCCATAATGGTGCAACACATATTCTACATTGTTCACCTCATAAATAAAGCCATCACGTCCAAGACCAGGGAGGTAATCTCTGCTGTAATCTGCCCTTATCAGACCACTAACTGAGCCCAATGCTCCCTTCTTTCTGTACCTCACCAGACACCTGCAGCAAATGGAGAAAACAGAGGTTTGTGACTGAGAGAATCCAAGGCCTTCAAAACATGACAAATATGAAAAGACTAAAAGATCTGTCACTGTAATCAGTATCATACAGTCTGCTGAGAGATGACCTATGCCTGGCCTACAGAGCAGTTTCAGACCCTGCCCTACTGGAAATTCTGGACATCTGTAAATTAAATGGGACAAGAATAACTTGCTCCAGGGATCTCAACCTAGCCTGTGACATAAACAGAACATGCTGGAGAGACAGATATATCTCCCAGCAATTGCCACTCATGTGTAATACGTCCCTTCTGCATATGAAGCAAGGTGCCTCAATGACCCTAATCAGGTTTGACCTTGATAACTGTATGGGTGATTGTAAATTCACCTTTGGGGTGGCACCTGTGTCCCACTGGAACAGGACCAGTCAGTACTTATCACAAAATCTCTCTGCTAACAACAACTGTCTATGCTCAATAAGGGTATTTCTCTTTTTACATGACTAGGTTTGTAAACACCCATCATTAACCATCAACATAGCATATGAAGCTATGAAACTATGCAGGCCTCACAGCATCTTCTCTGCAACATGCCCAGCTAATGTTATCTACTGTATGTTGGCCTGCAGTCTTATAGAAGTGAGACTTGTGCCATGTTGCTTGTGTAAATTATTGAATTCAGTAGTCTGTGTACTTAGGTAGGACTTCTGTTCTTAATGCACTCAAGTGTGTGTGTGTGTGTGTGTGTGTGTGTGTGTGTGTGTGTGTGTGTGTGTGTGTGTGTATGTGTGTGTGTGTGTCTAGCCTGAAGAGTAGAAGTGTGCAACCTGCAGTTGCAGCTAAAATCCCATGGGCCGACATTATTTTGATAGTTTACATGTCAGTACATCCATTTCATGTATGCCTCACAGCACCTTCTCTCCAACATTCCCTGCTGATATCTTCCACTATACGTTGACCTGCAGTCTTGTAAAAGTCAGACTTGTGCCATGGTGCTTGCATAGAGTACTGAGTATTCTAGTCTGTGTGCTTAGATAGGTAGGGGTTCTGCTCTCACTGCAGTCAACTAGGGGTGTATGTGTGTCTAGCAAGAAGAGCAGAAGTGTGCATCCTACAGTTACCACTCCAGTCCCATGACTGACAGTATTTTGATAGCTGCACATGTCTATGCATCCATTTCATACAGGCCTTCCAACATCTTCACTCCAACATGCCCTGCTGTTGTTATCCACTCTAAGTTGACTTGCAGTCTTGCAAAAGTGAGACTTGTGCTGTGACACTTGCTTAAAGTACTAAGTTCTATAGTCTGTGCACTTAGATAGGGGTTCTATTCTCACTGCAGCTAACTGCTTGTGTGTGTGTGTACATGCGTGAGTGTGTGGGTGTGTGTGGGTGTGCATGTGTGTGTGTGCATATGTATGTGTGTGTGTGTGTGTGTGTGTGTGTGTGTGTGTGTGTGTGTGTGTGTGTGTGTGTGTGTGTGTGTGTGTGTGTGCTCAGTTTTACATTATAGGGAGCCTTCAACACTAACATGTGGGACACTGTTGTTACCATATTCTCCTCAACAAATACTGCTAATGTCATCAGCTATATCGGGGTTGTGTATGAACTATTCCCACCATTTTAATTGCTATTTATGTTTAAACTTGGTATCAAGTAATTTATTCAACAGGGAGAGTTCTTGAAACTTTTCAATGTCCTTGTATATTCTTGGATTGAATAATTTACATTTCCTATAGTTGGTAAAATATCTGTGAAAAGATGTATTTTAGATTAACAATCACTGATAATTAAGAATTAATCAATTTTATCATTACTTCTTATACTATTAGCTAAGGGTTTGATAACTAATGCAAACAGTATATGGGGCAAGGGACACCCTTGCTTTGTAAAGTGAATCCTGAGAAATGTAAGATCCAGTTTTATATTATGATTGTCATTTCATTGAAACATTTTGAATATCCGTCTTTGTAATAATCAGAAAATCTTAAGATAACATAAGCCCAATTGGTTACAATTAGCTATAAAAGTAAATGGTTCAGACTGCTAGTTAAGTGTGCTTTCAAACTGATAGTATGATAGTTCTGGAATAATGCTTCCTTATTTGAAAATTGGAACATATAATTGTTGGTTATTTGAAAAATAAAATACCACTGGCTTTTCTTCAAATGTCACAGTGTCATTTCTAAATATTATGATTTTTGCAACAGACATTGAGCAGTAACATCTTTAGATTCCCTTGGGTTGGTTTTGCTATGATGGAAGGTTTATCAGTTTGTCAATGTGGAGGACAATGTTTTGGCCAATATCTGAAAGACAAGAATGGACATTTGTAGACTATCTTCACAAAGCATTTTGGCCTGTTGATCATATCCTTCCACGCTGACAAGTATTGGACTCTCTTGGAATAATAACAAAAACAATATTATTGGTGTCTATCCTCTTTTGTTCATATTGTGGCATCTTCTCTGGTGAAGGTAGAATGCCGGTAGGCACATATCAGTCTGGTATACATTGTCTAAGAGCTCCACAATGTCTGTCTTCATATAGTCCACTGTGGTATATCTCAGATTACTTACACCACATGGACTATGAGTGAATCATGCTGGTATTTGTTGTCTAAGAACCAAGTTATTTGGCTGATACTTGCCCTTGAGAGACAACTGACTGTTATTTTCTCCTTATTAAGCCAGGTAAGTGCAACATCTGTATGTCTTACAATGGAGTCTCCTATGAGTACAGTGCTGGGTTGTGTGTTGGTTTACATTATGGACCATGCAATTTAGGCCCCAAAGGCTGGGGGTGTATGTCTTGTGCTGGGTGCAGTTTTGGTGAAGTGCTTTTGAGGTTGCTGAGGATTCTTTTGTAAAATGAATATCTAGGAGCTCTTTGGAATTCAAGAAGGTTGCTGTTAAATGCCTCAACATATGTTGGTCTATGTGTTGAGTCAGTGCTAAGTGAAGTAGGTTTAATGATTTCTTTACTGACAACCTAACTGTCATTTTGAATGTTTTGCCTCCAGTGACACTGTATAACTGCATCTCTCACATACTGTATCTGATTCTCTAAAGATTAGCTGTTTGCCAGTAAACATGAGACAATTCCTCATTTCTACATTATATCAGGATGCTTATATCTTCCATGCTGGTGACAGAGAATTTGGAAAGTGCCCAACCATGATGTCAGGGTTTTTTTATGTGAACTACAAATGGGTGATACCGGAAGGGCTTGGAGTAGGCTGACTTGGGCACTATATTGGTATCAATTGTAGCTAGAATATGTATGACTGAATCTGTGTGGCAATTGTCAGTACACAAACAAATTGCTGTCTGTGCCACTGAGTACTGGGTAATGTTATAAGTGAAGGTTTATAGGAAAAATATAGTTTCTAATTTCCTTGGTTTGTACGTGGTACTGCTAAACACCACTGTGAAATGGGCAGTGGAATCTTTAATCTCAAAGTAAAGGGACTGGAAAAAAATAAAACAACCTCACTTTAAGCCTCCCTGTGTGTTTCCCAACTCAAACATTCCAGTGTACATTTTTACTGCAACTAGAATTGTGATCCTAGTCTTTTTAATGTAAAAACACATTTTATCTTGCCAAATGTGGAAAAGTGCAAAAAATGAAATCAAACAATTAGCTAAAACAATCAATTAGATCATGATTCCAGGGCAGACAAACCAGCAATGAGGATCACATACTTTAAGGCAATTTAAAAGCAAACCAACAGTAGCTAGACCAATGAAAAGCAAATTGAATATGCTTTATATTGATACAGTGCAAAATGCAATAAATAATTTGAAAATACAGCAGCAGTCTTCAGAACTAATATAATGTCTCTGTTCTTTCTGTCAGCAAAGCAAAACAGAAGCACCACTCTCAAGCTGATTCCTGATAAACAGCTCCCCAAGCTCTCCAGTGTTTGGTAGCAGTTTAGTTTTAGATGTTACAAATTTCAAAAGTAAGATGGAAAGAAAGCAGCAACACCCTGAATATTGCAGTGTGCACTACATGTGGTGATGAGATACAAAACATAAGCTAACAGAGAGAGTCTAATGGGAAGGCTTCCCTAGTTTGATCTTGCAGTGCCCGATAAAATAAGTAGATAAGATCAAAAGTAGCTTCTAAAGCTAAATTTGCAGTAAGAGATGGACAACTTTAGAGCCACAAAGTTTAAAAACACAAGAAGACATGTGGTGGAAAACTTCAAAGGCCTACAAATTTCTCAAAACAGGAAATCAAAGCAGTAAATGAAATGCAGAAACTAGAACAGACACAGCAGAAGGCAGATCTAAATGGCTAAAAAGGTAGGTGTAGGCACAAGAAAGAAAGAAATAAAAATTACGTCTCTCTTGCTTATTTTCTGTTTTAAACCCCAACAGAGCTTACAAGTTATTGTCTAGCTTCCAGATGTAGCCAAAGTCATAGTGGAAGACCAGACCAGGCTACCCTGTTGCATATATCAAATATCACTTAATAAACAACACTTAACCAACAATGAAAACAAGTGAAATCGAAACCCAAGTGTTAAACATTTCCCTGAATCAGGAGGTATATCACGTTCTCACCTAAAAATACCCCACTATCACATGCTGGCCCCAAAGCAAGAAGCCTAGAGATTTCTTAAAACAAGAAATCAGAAGCAGGTAAAATGCAGAGAAACAGAAGAGATAATAAAGAAGCTGAGTCTGAAATGAAATTTAATATAGGGTGCAGACAGAAAAGAAAGTACACCATTACTTCTCTTGCTTATCTCCTGTTTTGAAAACTCCATCAGAGAGCCAAATATTGTTTGCTTGCAAATGTAGCCCAAGCCTTTTGAAAGACCAGACCTACTTCATTTTATTTGTGTAATAAATATCAATTAAGGAAACAACATAACAAATGAAAATAAGTGATTTCTGAAGCACAAGTGTTGAACATTGTGCTCCCATGTTCGTGATGATGAGATCAAGTATGTTATCTCCTCTTGTGGGGATGGTGACTAGTTGTTCCATGGCATTTGAGTTTATGAATTCCAGGAACTTTTGGGCTAGGTGTTTGGGCTTGAGTAGTGTTCCCAGTCTATATTAGGGTAATTGAAGTCACCTAGTATGATGGTGTTTGGTGATACATTTATCCCCTCTAGTGTTTTCAGGAAGGCCATGTGAGGTTCCTGAGTTTGTGAGGGTGGCCTGTAACATGCTACAATTTGCAGAGCAGTCTTGCCTATGGTTAATTGCACCTGGATGGTCTCCGATGCATCGTATGTTGCCACCAGTCTTGAGGTGTAGGTGTCCTTGATGAATATGGATACCCTCCTTTCTTGGTATTGTCCAGATTTTGGGGCCGGAACGCATGATATGAGGTAAACCTGATAGCGCCGGGTGCTCTCAGGAGCCTTGAACCAGGTTTCTGTCACAGCACAGACATCGATGTTCTCCATACTGAGAAGGGCCTCGAAAAGTGCGTGCATTTTGAGATTTAGACTTCTGGCATTGAGCAGCATTACCCTTAGTTTTTTTTTCTTTTTTGTGTTCTAGGGTGGTAGGTTTAGAATTTGAGCCTTGCCTAAAAAAGGCACTATGGGGGTGGCAAGAGCCTTTGCCAATATCCGAATCCCAGGGTGACAGGTGCAAGCCGTCCCTTGCGAAGCAGCGTGGCTTGTCCAGCATGTCATCCCAGGCAGACAGACACTGGATCCCCTTTGAATGACACCAGTGTTTAAGCCAATTGTTAAAGCTGATCATCTTATCTCTGTATTGTGGCATCATTCTTGGTGAAGGTAGGATACTGCTCAAGGTCAGGGTCATACCTGTCTGGGCTACATAATCAGAGAGCTCCTCAATGTCTCTTTTCATGTAGTCCAAGGAGGTATGCCTCAGGTCGCTTACACCAGCGTGGACAATGACTGAATCATATTTGTACCTGCTGTTGAGAGACCTGAGTGCTTTGCGTTATGTGGCGGATTCTAGCCCGACAGGCAGCTTACTGTGACCTTCTCCTTACTCAGTCTGGTGAGCGGACGCCAGTGTGTCTGACTATGGAGTCACTAATGACTAGTGTGTCTGGCATTGTGTTTGGCCTTAAGGGCTGTGACTGTTTGACACTCTGACTGTGAGGTCTATGTGTTGCAGGTGTTGTGTTCTGAGGTGGTGGTTGTTTGGGTGTCTGCTTTGATGGCCTCTGCTGTTTTGGTAGATTTTGATCAGAGCCTCCGAGTATGTCTTTGTGTGTTTATGTGTATGATTTGAGGTTGTAATGGTAATATGTGAGACTGGGTCTATAGTGTGTGTGGTAACCTTCTCCTCCTGACTGGTCTTGCCAGTCCTATGTTGAGAGAGCTCAGCCTCCAGTTTGGCCGCAGTAGTTGCATCTCTCGCATGTATTTGTGTTTTGTGGGAGGAGGAGAGGGTTGTTCAGGTACATGAGGCAATTGTAACATTGCCTCAATATTCCCAGGTTCACCAGCTGAGCAGGAGAGGACACTAGCAACTGATCCCTCGACATGCTAGAAGGAATAGACAAAAAACTTTAAAAAGATTCCGGGGACGTGGGTGACCGAGAAATGGGGGTTGCCTTTTGGGGTACTATCTATGACAAGAGTGCCGTATCAAGGTAATAAGTACTGTAGGAGCAAGTGCTACGCTTAACAGATAGAGAATAGTCTACTTGGAGTCAAGTAGAGATGATCTTTTAATTATAGGATACGCTGATTAGATCAGCAGTATAGTTCGAGGAAGGTAGTTTTAAGGGAAAATTTGAAGAGTGGACTTTAGGTAGCCCGAATAGTTTAAACCTGCTTAACCGGGCGCTGCCCTAGTGTGCAACAGTAGCAACTCCGCCAAATCGGCTAAATCGGCTAAATCGCTAAAAGCGTGCTTTATAGCAGGGCTGGAAAAGACAGGAAATGACCCAAATTGGCCAACAAACCACAAGTCACTGCCCTAAACCACTCCTCCGAGGACAAATGAAGGAGTTATGGAAATGACCCTAGTGGCCAATAAAACTACAGTTTCAAGTCAGTAACCACCTCTCTGGGGCAGGAAGCTGCTCAATGTTAGTCACTGCCACTGATAAACACAGAGACCCTCCTTCAGCCCAAGCAAAATGGCCTCACAGAAACTTTCAAACAGTTCAGGAACAGCAAGCCTGTAACTGAACTTTTTAACTCTCAGAAAAGTGGGAAAAGCAAGATTTTTTTTTGTTTTTGTTTTTACAGAGATAGCAGAGGTTCACAAGTAATATCAAGTTATAATAGTGCAGTAAATGACCCCACACAAGAGTGCTAGGTCAAGGACAGAAAATATGCAAGTTTTAAGAAAAAAACGATTTAAAATTAAGTGCAAACAGGAAATTCAGCAAACAGCTTTTGGTTGTGCTCTAAATACAGCTACTAATACAGAAATCAAGTTTAACAAGCCAGAAAATGCTCAAGCTAGGCAGCTATGCAGAAAAACTTAGCAAATAAACAGAGAAAAATACTTAAAATCTCAAAAGTGGCTCCTTCTTCTCTCAGCTTTTTCCTCTTGAGGGTGCTTCACCAACAGCCAACAAGCCTGAAAAGACGCTCAAACCACGAGGCAACTAGGTTTTAAGAGAGGAAGATGAAGGAGTTATGGAAATGACCCCTAGTGGCCAATAAAACTACAGTTTCAAGTCAGTAACCACCTCTCCAGGGGGCAGGGAAGCTGCTCAATGTTAGTCACTGCCACTGATAAACACAGAGACCCTCCTTCAGCCCAAGCAAAAATGGCCTCACAGAAACTTTCAAACAGTTCAGGAACAGCAAGCCTGTAACTGAACTTTTTTAACTCTCAGAAAAGTGGGAAAAAAGCAAGATTTTTTTTTTTGTTTTTGTAATGTTTATTTGTATTTGGCACAGCAGAGCTGAAATGTGAGTTCCCTGAATCCTTTAATAACTGCACAAGCTTACCTATGTACTTGTCCTAGATGCAAATTTAGTGTTTTTGCAAGACCAAATGTGTCATCATATATTGTTTTACTAAACATGCACTTCTAAATTGTATCACACATTTGATATTTTAGATAACGCTTATCTAAGACAAACTAAAACATTAGGAACATTTGATGTAAAAAATAAAATGATTGTCATTTCATTGAAACATTTTGAATATCCGTCTTTGTAATAATCAGAAAATCTTAAGATAACATAAGCCCAATTGGTTACAATTAGCTATAAAAGGTAAATGGTTCAAACTGCTAGTTAAGTGTGCTTTCAAACTGATAGTATGATAGTTCTGGAATAATGCTTCCTTATTTGAAAATTGGAACATATAATTGTTGGTTATTTGAAAAATAAAATACCACTGGCTTTTCCTCAAATGTCACAGTGTCATTTCTAAATATTATGATTTTTGCAACAGACATTGAGCAGTAACATCTTTAGATTCCCTTGGGTTGGTTTTGCTATGATGGAAGGTTTATCAGTTTGTCAATGTGGAGGACAATGTTTTGGCCAATATCTGAAAGACAAGAATGGACATTTGTAGACTATCTTCACAAAGCATTTTGGCCTGTTGATCATATCCTTCCACGCTGACAAGTATTGGACTCTCTTGGAATAATAACAAAAACAATATTATTGGTGTCTATCCTCTTTTGTTCATATTGTGGCATCTTCTCTGGTGAAGGTAGAATGCTGGTAGGCACATATCAGTCTGGTATACATTGTCTAAGAGCTCCACAATGTCTGTCTTCATATAGTCCACTGTGGTATATCTCAGATTACTTACAGCACATGGACTATGAGTGAATCATGCTGGTATTTGTTGTCTAAGAACCAAGTTATTTGGCTGATACTTGCCCTTGAGAGACAACTGACTGTTATTTTCTCCTTATTAAGCCAGGTAAGTGGAACATCTGTATGTCTTACAATGGAGTCTCCTATGAGTAAAGTGCTGGGTTGTGTGTTGGTTTACATTATGGACCATGCAATTTAGGCCCCAAAGGCTGGGGGTGCATGTCTTGTGCTGGGTGCAGTTTTGGTGAAGTGCTTTTGAGGTTGCTGAGGATTCTTTTGTAAAATGAATGTCTAGGAGCTCTTTGGAATTCAAGAAGGTTGCTGTTAAATGCCTCAACATATGTTGGTCTATGTGTTGAGTCAGTGCTAAGTGAAGTAGGTTTAATGATTTCTTTACTGACAACCTAACTGTCATTTTGAATGTTTTGCCTCCAGTGACACTGTATAACTGCATCTCTCACATACTGTATCTGATTCTCTAAAGATTAGCTGTTTGCCAGTAAACATGAGACAATTCCTCATTTCTACATTATATGAGGATGCTTATATCTTCCATGCTGGTGACAGAGAATTTGGAAAGTGCCCACCCATGATGTCAGGGTTTTTTTATGTGAACTACAAATGGGTGATACCGGAAGGGCTTGGAGTAGGCTGACTTGGGCACTATATTGGTATCAATTGTAGCTAGAATATGTATGACTGAATCTGTGTGGCAATTGTCAGTACACAAACAAATTGCTGTCTGTGCCACTGAGTACTGGGTAATGTTATAAGTGAAGGTTTATAGGAAAAATATAGTTTCTAATTTCCTTGGTTTGTACGTGGTACTGCTAAACACCACTGTGGAATGGGCAGTGGAATCTTTAATCTCAAAGTAAAGGGACTGGAAAAAAATAAAACAACCTCACTTTAAGCCTCCCTGTGTGTTTCCCAACTCAAACATTCCAGCGCACATTTTTACTGCAACTAGAATTGTGATCCTAGTCTTTTTAATGTAAAAACACATTTTATCTTGCCAAATGTGGAAAAGTGCAAAAAATGAAATCAAACAATTAGCTAAAACAATCAATTAGATCAAGATTCCAGGGCAGACAAGCCAGCAATGAGGATCACATACTTTAAGGCAATTTAAAAGCAAACCAACAGTAGCTAGACCAATGAAAAGCAAATTGGATATGCTTTATATTGATACAGTGCAAAATGCAATAAATAATTTGAAAATACAGCAGCAGTCTTCAGAACTAATATAATGTCTCTGTTCTTTCTGTCAGCAAAGCAAAACAGAAGCACCACTCTCAAGCTGATTCCTGATAAACAGCTCCCAAGCTCTCCAGTGTTTGGTAGTTTAGTTTTAGATGTTACAAATTTCAAAAGTAAGATGGAAAGAAAGCAGCAACACCCTGAATATTGCAGTGTGCACTACATGTGGTGATACAAAACATAAGCTAACAGAGTCTAATGGGAAGGCCTTCCCAGTTTGATCTTGCAGTGCCCGATAAAATAAGTAGATAAGATCAAAAGTAGCTTCTAAAGCTAAATTTGCAGTAGAGATGGACAACTTTAGAGCCACAAAGTTTAAAAAACACAAGAAGACATGGGTGGGAAAACTTCAGGCCTACAAATTTCTCAAAACAGGAAATCAAAGCAGTAAATGAAATGCAAAACTAGAACAGACACAGCAGAAGGCAGATCTAAATGGCTAAAAAGGTAGGTGTAGGCACAAGAAAGAAAATAAAATTACGTCTCTTGCTTATTTTCTGTTTTTAAAACCCCAACAGAGCGACAAGTTATTGTCTGCTTCCAGATGTAGCCAAAGTCATAGTGGAAGACCAGACCAGGCTACCCTGTTGCATATCAAATATCACTTAATAAACAACATAACCAATGAAAAACAAGTGAAATCGGAAACCCAAGTGTTAAACATTTCCCTGAATCAGGAGTATATCACGTTCTCACCTAAAAGTACCCACTATCACATGCTGCCCCAAAGCAAAGGCCTAGAGATTTCTTAAAACAAGAAATCAAAGCAGTAAGTAAAATGCAGAAAACAGAAGAGATAATAAAGAAGTCAGATCTAAATGGCTAATATAGTAAGTGCAGACAGAAAAAAAGAAAGTACAATTACTTCTCTTGCTTATCTCCTGTTTTTAAAACTCCATCAGAGAGCCAAATAATTGTTTGCTTGCAAATGTAGCCCAAGCCTTTTGAAAGACCAGACCAAACTACATTGTTGTGTAATAAATATCAATTAAGGAAACAACATAACAAATGAAAAATAAGTGATTTCTGAAGCACAAGTGTTAAAATGTTTCCCTGGTTCCGGAGTATATCAAGCTTTTACCTAGATGTAGACAAAATCACAGACTGCTCCAAAACAAAAATCTACAGATTCCTGAAAACCGGAAATCAAAGCAGTAAATAAAATGCAAAAACAGACCAGATAGTGCAGAAGGCAGATCAAAATGTCTAAAAATGTAGTGTAGGCACAAAGAAAAAATAAAATTACTTCCTTTGCTTATTTTCTGTTTTTAAAACTCCAGCAGAGAGCCAGATAATTGTTTGCTTGCAAATGTAGTCCATTCCATATTAAAAGACCAGGCCACACTATATGGTTGTGTATTAAACATTAGATAAGCAACATAACCAATGATAAACAAGTGAAATCTGAAGCCCATGTATTAAAAGTTTCCTTGAATTAGGAGTATATCATGCTCCCACCTAGATGTACAGAAAATCACAGGCCCCAAATTAATACATCCCTTAAACATATACTAGAACTATAAATTTGTTTTGGTTAATGGAGAGCCCCAACAATAAAATAGCCATGCTAAAATAGGATCTCCATTCATTTGTAAATTAAAAGGGAAAAAACAATTAAACTGTCCTTACAAAACAAAGACATTTACTTATACCAAATCTTAATCTGTTCATAGTAGTTAGATAAATTCTACTCATTAACTAACATACCACCCAACATAACTTCAAAATGACAGCTTATAATAAATATTCACATGTATCAGTGGAGCACAATCATTTAATCATAAAACCATACCATCACTTCAAAGCCTAACATACTTTCTAAGCATTGTAGATCATGAGCCATGGGTCATCAGATTCTGTCTCACAGGTGGAACCCTAAAAATTAACTTTGCTATTACCTATGATCTCTGTCTGGCAAATGTCAAAAAGGCAGACAGTCTCATAGCCACAATTATCCCACTAATAGATAATATGATCCCATTTTTCCAGGATATGTTATCACTAATTAAGAAGTACAAATGTCCAGGTTATTTGCTTCTCTTTAGAAATCTCAACTTTTTTCTGAAAACTGGATGCTAACACTTGTCTGAAAGGTAAACACTCCAATCCAATGCTTCTACATAATATTCCTTCTGAGATTGTAAACTCCAAAGTCCTTGCACCCATTCTAAGTGACTACCATACCATTCCCACAAATGTTTGCCATATCTTCATACTGTCTTATCTAAAGTCATCTGTTATTGATCTCTAAACAGGAACTTGTAAAAGCAACCTTTTTAAGAGCTAATATATTCTAACTAGTTAGCACATTGACCAGACAAGTCGCCAGCAGCACACCCGCACACTATTTCTGCAACAGCTTCCTGTTATGCCCCAAAAGAACCATGTTATCTTTTACACCCTGGTTCAGGTTTTAATCTAAGCCATACGCGGTTGGAAATAGGCATAGCACTGAATACCGGCAAAGCTGATCAGTCCTCTCAGCATGGGGAAGAGTAGTATGCTGAAAAAATCTAGGAATAATAGTAAAAATAGTAATGATAATGATGATCCTGATGATATTATTAATAACAAACATTTAACTATAGTTAAACTGGAATCCATAAAAAGCAATACCACAGAAGGCACATTATCTCAACATGGTTTTAAAATGACTCTGACTCAAGCATCAGCCATTGGGAGTACTACATCTGTCTGATAAAAAGAATACAAACAGCCATGTTCAGATATTTATCAATGTAAGAATCATAATGAAAACTATCTAAACCTATCTTAGCACACACCACCTTGAGTATGCTGAAAATCACAATCCCTCAATTCCCTTTGCCTGTTCATCTACTCCATGGATAGTCTTAAATAAATGGCTCAAAAGTATTATCATCATTCTCAACTTAACTCAGATGGCCTTCATGCCAAAGTCACATTTTAATTTCAACATCGGATCCACAATGAGTTTTGTAAGTTATCTGTTCTTATCACTGTGCAGATTATGAACAGCTCTAGTACTCAACTTTGTCATTTAATAAGTAAGCAGAAAGTACAAATTCTAAAACATCATTTGTTTTGCAGTAGGTACCCTACCTTCATCACCATGTCACTGCCCCACATTGTTTTATTAGTCTTCTGTTAACAATGCTGCCCTTGTGAGACCAACAACAAATTACTCATGACTCCCTTCAGCAAAAATCTTTGAGTAATTATTATACAACCAGTTTCATATCAATCAATTGAATGAATGTCTTCAATGTGTCATAAACACATCCTTTGATACAGCACATCTGACATATGGAAAGCCCACTTCATCATCTCCATACTGTACAGCCATTGTTTTAAATTTCGTCATATTTAAAAAATCACGTATCAATTTGCAGACTAACTTTGTCAAAAGAGTACTACATCTGACCTTTGCACTTTTGCCAGTACTATCCATAAAGTCAAGGACCAAGGTCTTTTCATGGGTGAAATATTTGTTGAGTTCTCAGATTCATTCACCTCATTATCTCATGACAACTTTATTCACATCTTTGGTATTCTTAGGCTGTCTGATAGCCTGTCCAATGCTTCTACTAATAAATAGGCAAATGCTAAAGTGCAGTCATCTTTACATCTTTATAGTCTTTATATCCTTGTCCCAGGCCATTTCCTGCCAGCGTACTTTGAGTATCAATATTAAGTCAGCTATTTTTCTCCACCTCCTCAAAATATGTTTCTAGCACACCAGCATTCCTAAATGTCCTGCTGTACGCTGACAATTTTAATGTTATTGTCTTCTCACCCAAACTCTGCAGCCATTACCAAAGAACTCTCACAAAATGTAACCCTCCCATACACATGGTTGTTGTTCTTATCTCAAACTATAAAGCAAAGCTCAACAAATTCATGATTGTAGGTATCAAAAAAGTTCCTATACATCAGCAAACTTCACATTCCATCCCCTATAGACAACAACATATGCAGCTACATCAATCTTTGGATTTATCCCTCTTTGTCTTTCAAAACCCCTATCAATAAAGCAACTTACAAATTCCAAATCCAGATAAAACTTACAAATCAACTAAAATTTCCCTTTTCTCAAACATTCAAAACATTCTTACTATGCATTGTAAACAACTGCAGTTTGAATGTCCCCTACCTCCAGATGTGACTCTACATGAACTACAGAGTGAACTGGCACCTCAACTGTGTGCTCTGTTCAATCGTAGCCTCACCTCAGGTTTTGTCCCTACCGAATGGCACACTGCTATAGTCATCCCTCTCCACAAAGGAGGAGTGAGTACAGACTCTGGGAACTATTGCCCCATTAGCCTGACGAGTCTGATATGCAATACTATGGAACACATCATCATGAACCTAATAAACAAGGATATAGGGAATCTCCCAACTCTGGATCCCACACAGTTTGGTTTTGAGAGATCATGCCTACTCAACTTGGTCGACTTCTTTGAGTCAGTCACCAGAGCTGTGAATGAACGCAAGGTGGTTCATACAGCCTACCTTTATCTGGCCAAGGCCTTTGATACCATTCCCCACTCAGGAATCATATAAAAACTCAGTAAGCTAGGCATTAACCCCTATATCACTAGGTGGGTTGCAAACTGGCTCACAGATAGAACTTACAGTGTGAAAGTAGCTGACTCCAAGTCAGACTGCTGACCAGTCATGAGTGGAGTCCCACAGGGTTCAGTCCTGGGTCCTCTCCTGTTTGGTATCTACTTATCTGAAGTTCAGGCCAACACAAACTGACTCTGGCTGACAATGTTCTCAGAAGATTGCAAACTGGGAGCTTTTATTAACTCCCCAAGTGATGTTGACATCCTACAGAAAGACCTCATTGAAAACTACAACTGGTGTTAGAACCATGGCCTTAAGCTCAATGCAAAAAAAAATGTGTCGTCATCCCCTTTGGGAAAAACCCAGTTCCCATGAATTAACAGATCAATGGTAGTCCACTGAATGCAGAAGGCATTATTAGAGATCTGAGAACACAGGTTGACAGCAATCTCTCTTTTGACCACCACATTGCCACTGTGGTCAGAAAGTCCTTCTATGTGGCACATCTCATTACTAAGGGTTTTGCATCCAGGAAGAAAGAGGTCATTGTCTCCCTCTACTCTCCCCCTCATTAGGCCAATCATCATGTACAATGCCCTATTTGGCATGTACCTCACTAGACACCTGCAACAACTGGAAAGGCTGCAAAGGTACCTCACAAAGAGGATCCTAGGCCTTAAACACTAGTCTTATATGGACAGATTCAAAAAAACTCCAACTATTCTCTGTCTCATATTGCCTACTTAAAGGCGATATCTGCTTGACTTAAAAGCCATGTCTGACCCAGCTCTGTTAGAAATGCTACAGCTAAAGAAATTCCAATCCCTCTACACCACATGCCCCAGAGACCTCAACCTCATTACCACAATCAACAGAATGTGCTGGAGGGACAGATTCATAACCCAGAGACTGTCCATGCTATGGAATAGACTTCCCATACATGTCAAACAGAACACTTCACTGGCCCTCTTCAAGAGTAATCTTGATGAGTGGATGGGAAATAGAAAAGTCACCCCAGGCATCACTCCAGTGGCTCTACGTGACAGAGGGACTGGGAACTAAGGTTGGGTCGCATGATGCCAGGGTAATCCTTTGGGCTAGGCTTGTAAAGGCTCCAGGGTCATTAGCCTATTAAACAACTATGAACAATGACTTTGAATACCATAACATCTCCATTGCTAAAGTCACATCGTTTCAGACAAACTACAGAAAGAATTCACAATGGCAAATCTGGTGTTTATCTATTTGCATCAGAATAATGACCCTCCTATAACAAGATCTCACTCAAGAACCATTCCTTTCTCCAACACAGATAAACCTAACTGATTCAGGCCCTCCTTACTAGATATAAGCCTCTGCAAATATACCCTTAGTAGCTGGCCCTTTATTTTGGAACTCCCTTCCTCATAATCTAATGTCGGTGCCTTTTATTATTGTCTTAACAATAGCATCAAAATATATATTTTACTAATTCTACCTGAAAATTATTTTATATATTTCAAACTTGTCCAGTTTGCTTCAATTCCTTACAATCACCACACACACACACACACACACACACACACACACACACACACACACACACACACACACACACACACACACACACACACACACACACACACACACACACACACACACACACACACACACTCATCACAACCTAGCTTCAAGTCATAACATTATCATTAAACTCAGCTAGTGAAATGTTTGCAAGTTTGCCTGTGCTGCTACCATCAAACTTTTTACAAAGTGCCATTTTTTTCAATATGCAACTGCTCTGTTAGTCTGTTAAATAAAAATAAATGCATCTTTAAGCTCACCTAGATGAAATATTCTCAAGCTGTCTATCAAAGGAATATAACAACAGTTACAAGCTACTGTTCCTTTTGTATGTCATTGTTTTAGTAGTCTGATGCTTAGAATAGACATATCACAGCATTTGTTCTTCACTTCAAGTCAATGTTTTTATGTGAATGTTGTATTTTAATGCAGTGAATTTTAGTCTCCATAGTATGACACATGATGCAATGAAATAATTAGTATTTTTCATTGTTTGTTTAAACAGTGATATTTCTGTGAGTCCCTGACTTAAACTGTCATAGATGGTGTTAGTATTTTTACTGAATTATCCTGATTTCTGTTTACTGGAAGTTGCTGAAAAACTATCATGGTGCAATTAAATCTTAACTCCACACAAAATCTACTGTTTTTTTTTTGGGGGGGGGGGTATTCATTGTTGTACTTCTAGGAAATCTGTACAATATCTGCCTATTGTCTTATTTAGGTGACAGGTATGGAAACTCAGTTCAATTATTTGTGACTAACAGTTGACACTTAATAGACTTGTAATCTGGCTTCAAGAAGCTTATCTTGCTCCATATTGTCCTGAGTTTTCTAAAACTACATGGATAATAGCATTGAATGATTGACCAATAGAAGTTCTAATCATTTTTTTATGTAGCATTGCAGCATAATTGATCGCTTCTATTTATATAAAATTTCTTCAACAGCTCACTCTTTGTAAAAGAGTGCAACTGCAAGTTTCCTTTACGACATTTTATTGTCCAAAGTTAGCAAAAGAAAATTATAGAAAGGATGTGTCTGGTGTGATATCTTTCTTGCAGAAACTGAAAAAAATTGAAAGTCACTTCTGAAACTAAACTATCCCTGAGTGATACTACATATATATATATATATATATATATAATTTTTTTTTATCTTATTTATGCTTAACAGCACTGACTGCTGTTGTCATTGTGAGCATATCAGTCAATTATTGTCAATTTAGTTAATTGTATTAACATTGGTATACACAGTACGTGAACCGTGAATCATTGTATAATGTGCAATATATGTATATCGATCTATATATATATATATATATATATATATATATACACATACATATATATATATATATATATATATATATATATATATATATATATATATATATATATATATATATATATATATATATATATATACATATGTATATATATATATATATATATATATATATATATATATGTGTATATATGTATGATATACTATTCTGTAGTTACAGTCTTATGCAGATTTTAAGCAGAAGAGGTGAAAAAGGTGGTAGACCAGGGATGTTTATTATAGTTTTTCAGATAATTCTGAGTTTATTGATCTGTAGTACTTGTTTGGATATCAGATGTAATTTGAGTATTTTATAATAAGTAGTGGAATGCTGCTGGCCTGTACAGGAATAGGCCTTGTGATTCAGAGTTGGCCACAATTGTATCAGGTCAGCTGCTTGGATATGTCAGAGGTATAAGCTTAATTACAATTAACATAGTGAAAAATCTATGTGAAATAAGGAGCTATTTCAGAAGTCTGCTGAAAGCTAGAGCAGGATGAGAGTTTGTGTTCCCCAGTGACAGCTATAGAGTGCTTCAATGAGCACTCTTGAACATGACACACGTATGTATGTCAGTGCAGCTCATCGCTTTCATGTATGCATAGAAACATCAAGATGGGAAACAAAGATAGCAGCCTTCAAGGGTTCACTGCATTGATGTAATCTACTTTTTATTAGCTTAAAGGTCAGAAATGGAATTATAATTCAGTTCTGTAAAAGGGTGAAACATGCAACAGGAAGCATCTAAGGAGTAGTGTGCCAAGGAATGAACATAATGGGGTAGGGAAAGGTTGATTATTTATTTATTTATTTGTTTGTTTTGGGAAAAGTACCTATTTTCTATATAGCAAGAAAGTAACGTGGGAAATAAAGTAAGGAAAGCTGAAGGAATGATAAGATGGATGGGGTAGGTAGGAGGGACACATGCACAAACATAGAAGACAACAAGACTGATAGGGGAGGTGTTACACCCTCAGGGAGGGGAAAGTACAGTGATAGGAGAGGTGCTTACACCCTCAGGGAGGGGGAAGTACAGTGGATTAGGAGACATCTGTATTCAGCAATGGATAATTTTGATTGCTACCTTTAGTACTGAACAATTCACTGATGTTCTGTGCATCATGTACTGTAGGTACATCAGGGATGCAATCACCAATGTCACCTGCACAATGTAAGGTATACTACTCATTAATGACAGCATTCCCCATCCTATTATCTCTGCAGTGAGAATGAATAAAGCATAGGTGATGTGCTATACTTATATTGGATCTTCTTCACTAGTGATACTTTATCTGTCTCTTCCACTATTGATCTTCCACCATTTGATGTTGGAGAGACGTCTGACTCTGATAATAATTGTGGTGGTTAGGTGATACAGTCAGGGAGTACAAAGTCAGTGCTGGACATAGGGAATATGCATGCAAGATCCCTCTACCAAGATCATAGGACCTCTGTGCCTGTTGACAGTCAGACATACTGCACAGGCAGGACAGGCTGTTATGGACATAGGCTGTCAAGGCAGTGGGAGGTGACTACATGGTCTGCATACTGATGCATATAGACAGCATGATTACCTGCCTCGGAACAAGCTGTGTTGACAGGTACAGCTCAATGTATGTGCAGGGCCATTGTGGATGAGCAAGCTAGTACCACCTCTGCCTTTGCAGTGCTAATCCAGGTACTGCCGGATATATATAGGAGGACCTCTAAGAGTGCATGCCCTGTGTGTGTGACATTTTTAATTGAATCAGTCACATACTGTTGAGGAGAGATCCAACCAGATTCACATACTACTTTACAGAATAGTCCATGCATTTAATTCACCCCTGTCTCCATGGATAGTAGTCATCATGGAGATGGAAGGCCAATGTCACAGTGCTAGAACTTTCACAGCAACATCACATATGGAGGAGCCTATTTGTAGGAGAGGGTATCCCTGAGAATCTGGCAATAGCAACAGTGGTACATCTTGTAATGGATGTCACTCAACATCATGCAACACACCTCTATTTGGTCAGGGCCATGGCACTACCTGTAAAACTCATTGTAGAGGCAACCCTCATGGGTGGGGGTGTACATGAGCTGCCAGCTCATCTACCTTTCATGCTCTGGATGTGTCTGTTAGATTGAGCTGCAGTGTTGCAACTACTGTGGAGGCTGTGTCACAGCATAAGTACGTACATAGCAGTAAAGCCTCCAGTGCCTCATACTCACAGAAAACCAAGGACAGTGGCATCTTGAAAGCATTCCCCCATAATTCCCCTCCATTTCCACTTCCACACACACACAAACAGTGCACTCAGAAGTTTGCACAGCACACAAATATTTCCCTAGGAAAGACATTTCATACTTGTGATACATCCACTACCTCTGCAAGTGATGAAAACTTTGTCCCACCCTTGGCACTTTTTTTATTGATTGCCTATATCCAATGTAGAGTGTGGCCAGCCCATGTATGGTTAGGCGCACTCTGGTATTTGGTTTACATGCAGCACATTTTGCTGCAGTGCACATGTTTTGCTATGGGCTGAAGCTGTGTCCCAGCCACTACCTCTTTGATAGTACCATGGCATACTTTACCTGCCTCTGTCAAGAATGTTTACCCTTCTGCTCAGTCTTCCATCAGCTCTTCATCTAGCTCAACATCCACTGCCTGGTGTGCATGTAAATGCTCATCTTTAAATTGGCCTCTCTGCTGCAACTGCTTCCTAATTATCATGCAGAGTTAAATTGCATACAATAAGAATATTTTAGCACATGTGGTAGGGTCACATTATAAGACATCACCAGATACAACTAGGCAGTGATACCATTCCTTCAGAAGCTGAAATAAATGTTTCATAATAACCTGGGTTTGTAATACTGTGTCTGTCACAGTCTGTAGATATCAGATGGGTGTCATCAACCAGGGTTGCAAGGAATATCTGGTATTGCCAACAAGATGCTCCTGGGGAGTCACTCCTCACAAAGTACTGGTAAATTTCGTAAGTGTGCCATATGTGTGAGTCAAGAAAACTGCCTGGGTGGCCTGCAGACATATTACAGATTATACCATGTGCATTACAGATCTCCTGGCAGTTGATGCAGTGATCATTTTCAAGTTCACATAACTTTTTCCAGTGTCACCAGGCAGGGCCTTAATTTCAATCTAAGTGCAGTCTATCATGCCTAGTACCTCAGGAAAATGGGATGTATTATAGAGGTCCCTCATGGTGTTAGCTCATACCTCTCAACTGTCCAGATTTTTGCAGAATGTCCAGATTTTTACCTCACATTTTCAGTGTGTTCCTCATAAAATTAGTGGTCTTCTGGAAAAAAAACTGGGATTGAAATCACTAAATAATGATACACATTTGAGTTTCAGACTTTATATACCTCAAAAAATGCATACTAACATTAAGCTTGTTATTATAGCAGCTTTCTAAGTTTGTATGAACAATATTTAAAATCTGTCCCTTTTTTGGCCTTTGTCCTTCCATTATTTTAGGTTTTGTCCAAATGTTTTGCATTAAGAAATTGAGAGGTATGTGTTGGCTATCTTCTCTAGGATTTGTGGGGACCCACATACTGCAACATGGTATTGAGAAACTGATGGAGTATTCTTGAGGAATAGGATCATAGGATTATAGGTATTTAATAGACATGATTCAATAGACTATTACGGCATCTACCCCAGTTGTCTTACTGCCCCAGAGCATTGTCTGGTTAAGTGACATGATTAAAGTCACCCAGTAGGCAAATTAAGTAACATTAACAGCTCATAACCTTAATCCTCAGAGCTAACTGGCAGACAAGGCACCTTTCCCACCTTTCCCTTGAAAAATGAGACTCAAAAATGGAAAAACAAATCACCTTCATCCAAAAAAGTACAACATGCATGCCACCCTCTCAGATGTCTGTGATACCCCACTGTGTCACCTGTTGGTCACTGAAAGTTACCTGTATATTGTTTATGTAAAGGCACATGTGCAGTTGTATCCAGTAGCATGGATAATTCAGGACCCCCACAGGCCTACAGATGAGGCTGATACATATCTGCAAACTCCTGAATGGTGTCCATGTCCAAATGGTAATGTATGTGATACGAAGACCATGAAATGCTAAGCATAGCTGGATGACACAGTGCCACCAAGAGCAACATCTCACATCAATGTGTCATCTAGTGGCAATAATAACCTGTGGCACATATACATTCACTAATGATGTAGTTGACCCTAACATATTTCCATGATTCCTCTGCATGTACAGAAAGATCTTGCTATGGTCATTAAGCAGTCTTCACACATTTCTGAATCAATCTGCCATTTTATTTTGCTTCATTTGCATCCATAAAGATGTTGATTTTAAATACATTTGCTCATTACCATATTCTTATACAGCCATTGGCATGTATGTGTGAGTGGCTCTGCTGCAAATTCTCCACTACTCATGCTGAATACATCTCAGAATCTCATATACAGTTAGTGTGGTCATTTATCATACACCAATGGTTACTGTAGTGTGACAAATGTTTCTGAATCTCAATGGCAGGTTGGCCTTCCTTAGTGTTTTCTCCTTCACTACTGTTACACAACTGTGCATTTAGAATATTTAACTAGGAAGTGCAGGAGTAGAACCTACACATGGATGGTAGGTACAGGGGCTTGCTCCCCCCTAAAAATACTTTACTTTTTTATTTCTTATTTAATCTTGATGCTACTTAAAGTAACTGCTGGGCATAATATTTTGCTTACAAATAACTGAGATGAATCCACTATCCTTTATTCATAACAAATTTGCCCTGGAAATTAGAGAGCTTGCTATTTGTTGTCAGAAAGCATAGTTTATTTGCATTATATATTTCACAGACTTGATAATGGTAGCTTTATGGCAGCAATTTCAATGAACTTTTTTAAGCTGAATGACTGGGAGGTTTAGGCATTGTTCATGCAGATTTACTACTGCCCTGGCTAAACTAGATGAGTTTTGAGATTTACTTTTTAAATCATGGACAGCAGGCAAATGCTTTCTACGTGACTATGAAGCTGTACTGTCCACTACACATGTTTATGCAGTACATTTGATTGTTGGAGTTTACCTATGTAGGCCTCTACACTTTAAGACAGAGGAAACTTGATTTGTTTTTCTTTAATAATGTTTTAATTACAGGTATCTATGAAGATAAGTTTACTATGCTGTCAAGTTAGACTTGAGTTAGGATAGTATTTAATTATTCTATTCTTTCTGGTTTTCTTTATTATCTATATAGCCTGTAATTGCTGTCTATGTATCTAGCTTGGTAGGGTAATTAGAAATTATTAACCTGTGACTTGCTTTTGCCAAAGTCAACAATCTGCAAAAGCTATGGGACACAACACAACATGGAAGCAGCTCCTTGATAAGCCTGATGGCTGTAAGTAAACTCAATGGAGCAATTACATGTATGAATTCACTACCCACTTTCCAGCTGTTAGGGATGCTCATAATATTCTCTTCAAGCAGGATCATTAATTAATGGGTGGCATTATGAGGCTTCCATGCAGTTGTAATGGTAAATTTGTAGATTATGGAATGAAGATCAAATCTTCCTGTCTCTATGTGGTGGCTGCTATAGATCTGTACATTGACATAACATCTAAGATACTAGATTGAGAAATATGTATTGGAAATAATGATGGTTATTATGAAAGAGGACTGCATTTGTGACTCCAGTGGTGGTGTATATGTATGCTGTCTGCAGTATATATTAATGGACACATTAGGCAGAGGAATACCTAGAGTGGGATGAAGGAGGCAGAAGCTCCATTTGTGAAGAGTTATGTGGCACTATTGGCAGATCCAGATCAGTCTTCAGTTCCTAAATGCCTGTAATGCAGTTAGGGTTAGACCTGAAGCACTACAAGTGTGGCAATTGCATCAGGAGCAAAAATAGCTAGCTACCCCTTCAACTGTGGGAAATATGTAGGAAATATGTATACTTTGTTTATGTATGGTGAACTCTACTGTGCTTGGATAATGGCAATGTATTATCAGTTGGGAATAACAGTAATGAGCGGATTGATCCTTGGCACAGTGCACTGCATACTCAGTAACTGAATCATGCAGTCACAGAATGCACAAGGCAACTGGCTCATGTGGCCATTTATATCTTTCCAGTAAATGGCCATGGCCATCTACACCTTGCCAGTACCCACCCATAGACCCTACCTCCTTTTTCAAGGAGCAATATGCAGTCATGCTGGGGGGTCTTTTTATGAATATCCTTCCAATTGTCTAATTCCTTATTAAAGGAAAACTGTGTGTCACTTTGCTTGATCTGGAGAGAAAGCTTGTTCCAGAGAAGTAATAATTATTGCATGTCAAATCTGTCTTTCCAGTGGGTGTGGCTAACTACCAGTCATGGGGCACTGTTTTTTTTTTTTATTTAGTTTGAGGCTGTCAAAGTAAATTAGCCCCAAAACATGCACCAAAAGCCACAATAGCTAGCAATTCAACTCTTAACACTGATCTTTCTCTTAAAGGGTCAGATGGGATGAAACAGCAAAACCTGGACAAGCATTTGTTGGCCAAGATCGTGTATGTTGCAGGCTGTATCACTTGAAATGAAGGGGCTGCAGAGCTGTTTACAGAAGCAGCGAGAAATCCTTATAGCAATGTAGGATGATGTCTGACAATTACAAGCTGAAGTACAAAGTAAAATGCAAACCTTCACCCACCAGCAACAAGGATCATTTCTTTGAAAGCCAATGTTTTTTGACTCACCAACAAGCTATTCGATTTAGAAAACAAGCAACATAAGGGAAATCTACAGCTGACAGGAATACCAGAGGAAGTACCTGAAAAGGACATGCAACTCTTATTTTATAATAACCTCTAACCTGCTCTGAATGATCCTATAGAATTGGACCCGGATATAAATCAAAAACATCTGGTAGGCAGTAAATGCAATAATGCTGAATTCCTTCAGCAACTAATAGCACAACTCCATGTTTATTCATCTAAGGAATAGTTCCTTAACACTATATACTGGACTCATGATGCAGGAGTTAAAGGTCATCTAATCCAATCACATCAGGGCTATTCTGAAGGACTTTTTCAAAGGAGAAGTGCTTGTAAAGAGATCCATCAAAAACTTACAAAGCTACTTATAGTTTTATGAGTTGCTTATCCTACACAGTTGCTGGTCATGCTGGATAGTTCAATGAAGCGGTTTTCTTCACATCAGACCACTCGAGATTTTATGCTTCAGAGGAAGGCCTCTTGTTTTACAAATGGACTTGCCACACGGCATGGGAAATGAAGGACAGAAGAGAAGGTGCCTGTGAGGTCTGACAACTAATTCAAAAACAATGCACAACAACAAGATATGGATATTACTGTCAGTATAAGGAGAAGGAGAACATTTTCAGAACAGGAACATCCTGAATGCCATGTAGTTTCCATGTGTGGAAGAGAGGATCATGACTGATACCCAGGCATCCCGTGTTTTAAGATGGTGCCCTTTTCTGTCTGCAGATTCTGATTGCTGTGTTGACAGAGTCCTATGAGGAGAACTAATGAGAACAAACTAACATTGACAAATCCTCCTAATGTATTGTGACTAACCCTGCAAAAAGATATTACATTAAAAAAAATACATGTCATCCACAAATGGCCCCCCAAAACTCACTACATACCTACTATCTCTTTGACATCTGCCAGGATATTATATTAACAAAAAAAAAAAAAGAAAGTCATCAACAGCCCCCAGAACATAGAGACCACTAGCATCTGGTTAACCCTGCCAGAGTATTTTGGTAAAAAAAAATCAACGGTCATCCAAACAAATTATCTCCCTAATCTGATTAACCCTGCCAGGATATTATACTAAAAAATGAAAGTCATCAACAGCCCCCATAACACACAGACCAGTAGAATATGGATGACCCTGCCAGTGTATTATATTAAAAAAAGAAAATTATCAACAGTCCCCAAACCAACAGATCACAAGTATCTGGCTGACCTTGCCAGGGGAAAAAGAATGAGAAATTGCCTTAAATACTAACCCAGCACTGTCTCTCCACTGTCTCACTCACTCCCTTGCAAATAAAGCACAGGAAGAGAATGTGAGTGAACAGGACTAATCAGCAGCTGCATCATGTATGTGACAGGCTACTGACTTCACATTCCTGTCAGTCAGCTTTCTATTTCTTGTGGTTAAAACCACAGTGACTTCTGAACATCTTCATGATGTCTACTTTACTAATCCAGACTGTTTTTAAAATAGTCTAGAGACAAAAAAGATATATAGATATAGACAAAAAAAAATATATATATATATATATATATATATATATATATATATATATATGGGTTCCTATTACGTGATCGAAAATCCCTTTAGGCGAATATGAAGACGTCGAACTGTATTGCGCGAAGTACTTAAACCCTGAATGGTCAAAACCGCAAATTTCAAAATGTCGATTTGTTTTGGTTGGCCCGTCTGTGGTACAACTCCGTAAGATAAGTGTGCGATAGATAGGACTTTAGTGTTAGGATTTGGGTTAAGGTAAGTGCATAGATAGGTACTGTATGTAGGAGTTAGTGTAGTGTTAGGTGTAAGTTTTTTTAAGTGTATATATGTGTATTATTTATTTTGTTTAGGTGTATGTCTGTAGGGGATGTGTGCGGTAGTTACAGACCTTAGGATTAGGGAGTAGTTAAGGAGAGTGCATAGATAATTGTGTTTGTGGGGTTTAGTGAAATGTTGGAGGTAGGGTTTTGGTGCTTTAGTTTAGGTTAGAAGTAGGGTTTGGTTAGTGTATGTGTGTGGTTTATTTATTTTGTTTGGGTAGGTAGTATGTAGCGGGAGGTGGGGTTAGCCAACTATGACAGTTCTATAATTTTATTTTCGCGGTTTAGTGCATTCGGGATTTTCGCTGTTCGTGGTATAGGGGTCGATGTTTTGGTATTCGCGCATAGGATTTTTGCTTTGCTAATATAGACCCATATATATATATATATATATATATATATATATATATATATATATATATATATAGAGAGAGAGAGAGATAAATATATATATATATATATATATATATATATATATATATATATATATATATATATATCTATAGAGAGAGAGAGAGAGATTTTTTATATATATATATATATATATATATATATATATATATATATATATATAGATATATATAGCTATTTATGTAGATATATATAGGTTCATAGGTGTGTAATAGGCTAATGGCCCTGGAGTCTTAACAAGCCTAGCCCATAGGGTTATTATTTTTTTTTTTATTATTTTATTTTACATTTGTTGACTGGGCTAGTCTAACTGGATATATGTCCAATTTCAGTAGAGGCATGAGGAGAAAAGCTGCAAGAAAAAATATTATACATAGAGTCAAAAAAAATAAAAAAATACAATTACATAAGTATGTAACCGATTAACATATGTTGTAGCAGCAGTTATAAGGTTACACACAGGAAGTCAGTTTTTTATTGGACATTTGTATCACAAGACAACATTTTATGTACATGAATTTACAAAGCACAGTAAGGGGTACAAAAAAATTTGTTCCAACAAAGCTGGTAGAGGAGAGAAAATGTGGTGCGGAGGGATTGGGATTTCTTTAGATGTAGTATTTCCAACAGAGCTGGGTCAGACATGGCTTTGTAAGTCAAACAGAGATTGCCTCTAAGTAGGCGATATGAGACAGAGAATAGTTGGAGTTTTTTGAGTCTGTCCATATAGGACAAGTGTTTAGGGGCAGGGATCCCCTTTGTGAGGTACTTTTGCAGTCACTCCAGTTGTTGTGCGTGTCTAGTGAGGTACATATCAAATGGGGCATTTTGCTTGATGATTGCCCTAATGAGGGAAGAGTAGAGGGAGACAATGACCTCTTTCTTCCTGGATGCAAAACCCTTAGTAATGAGATGTGCCACATAGAAGGACTTTCTGACCACAGTGGCAATGTGGTAGTCAAAAGAGAGGTTGCTGTCAACCTGTGTTCCCAGATCTTTTATAACGCCTTCTGTGTTCAGTGGACTACCATGGATGTGGTAAATCATGGGAACTGGGTTTTTCCCAAAGGGGATGATGACACATTTTTTGGCCATTGAACTTAAGGCCATGGTTCTGACACCAGTCGTTGGTCTCAGTGAGGCATTTCTGTAGGATGTCAACATCACTAGGGGAGTAAATTATGGCACCCAACTTGCAATCGTCTGTGAACTTTATCAGCCAGAGTCCCTTTGTGTTGGCCTGGACTTCAGAGAAGTAGATACCAAACAGGATATGATCCAGGACCAAA
>NC_056743.1:1669962171-1669992171 GCF_019279795.1 Protopterus annectens | reverse complement strand
CAGCTGTTCCCTCAGAGAACCACTTAGTACACCATTCATTCATATAGAATCTTCTACAGAAGTTGTCTGATTATTTTCTATTACTTTTTGATAACCCCAAACCCCAAACATTCCAAGAGGTAGTTTGTCTCTAAATGCCCTGTATACTTGAATATGGTAATATATATTATATATAAGGTAATATATATTAGACACTATACCAGTTCAGATATCTTACCCCCGGATTTACTATTCCTCTGTGCAGGACTAGCTTAGTCCTGCATGGAGGTGTCTGTTTAGGAGCAGTACGGCAGCGCATCATGCATAGTAATGAGGCACACTGCCTGAGCTCCTAGGCTTCTACAGAGTGTGTAAGAGTGCAGGGGGCATTTCTGAGAGCAGAGCTCTGAGAATATACATGCCCCCACAATGAAGAACAATAGAAAGGGGTATGAAATGAGTGAGACCGCTCATAGGTGACTGCATATCTGCACCAACAGTCCCCCATGTATACAACTGCAACAGTATATATAAAGAAAATGAAGAAACCCTTTATTTTGTTTTAAAAATCCATTTAAAGCTAACCGTAGGCCCATCACTTAGCAACAGTTAAAGCAGCTTAAATGGCTGAAGAGGATAACAAAGAAGATATATCCAAACACAGCAGCATAGCAACAGTGTAGTGGGCAGAGCTTTCGCCTTACAAGCTGGCATTCCCAGTTTGACCCCCACTGCAGCACATTCTATTTTCCATAGGAAAGCACGTTATGAGTAATATTTGTGTTGCATAACCCACTAAATAACACATTTTCAAGAACTGGAGTACTCCAATAAATGCACATGTGGGGTGTCAGTGTCATAATGAATAAGGCACTAGTAAGCAGGTTTAAGCACAAATAAGCAGTAGTCAGCATATTTAAGCACTAGTAAGTAGGCTTAAGCCCATTTGCATGGTGGCAAGCAATGTCTACACTGGTTAAGCAATTATTCATAGGTTCATAGGTTCATAGGTAAGAACTAGGCTACCTGCCCGAGGGCATCTATAAGCTTAACAAGAATGTGTTGGCTTTCACCACCCCTTAAATTAGTTCCCTGTGCTTCTGTCCAGCAGAGCCATTAGTTCTCTGTGCCTTTGTCCAGCAGAGCCACTGCAATGATCCCCGAGGTAAATTTTCTGCTTCCTATCCACTCGTCAAGGTTTCTCTTGAAGAGTGCTAGTGAGGGGCTCTGCCTAATGTAGATTGGAATCCTGTTCCAAAGCATAGGGGGTCTCTGGGACAGGAATCTATCCCTCCAGCACGTCCTATTTATCATTGTGGTGAGGTTTAGATCGTGTGGCTCTTGGGGATTTTTTTTTTTTTTTTTAGGTGGAGCATGTCCATAAATTCTGGGTTGGACATGGCCTTGTATGTCAGGCAGATCACCTCTGAGTAAGCGGTATGCAACCAAGTACAGCTGGCGTTTCTTCAGTTGGGCTGCATAGGGCATCTGTTTGAGGCCAGTAATCCTCTTGGTGAGGTGCTTCTGTGGTCTTTCCAGCTGTTGCAGGGGTCTTGTAGGGTACATCCCAAATGGGACATTGTACTCTATGATGGGTCTAATGAGTAGAGGGGCACAATAACCTCTTTTGTTCTAGATGCAAACCCTTTTGTGATTAGGTGGGCCACATAGAAGGATTTTCTAACCACCTTGGCAATATGATTATCAAAGGAGAGATTATTATCTACTTGGGTCTCCAGATCCCTTATTACATTTTCTGTATTTAGTTCATGGGTACTTTGTTTTTTCCAAAGGAGATGACTATACACTTTTTGGCATTTAGCTTGTGGCCATGATTTTGACACCAGGTATCCATCTCAGTGAGACCCTTCTGGAGGATGTCTGTATCAGCCGTTGAGTCAATTATGGCCCCCAGTTTGCAGTCATCTGTGAACTTGGTAAGCTGTCATCCTCCTATACTTGCCTGTACCTCTGAGAAGTATATACCAAATAGGAGGGGTCCTAGGACTAAGCCCTGGGAGAAGCCACTTGTAACCGGTTTAGAGTCTGACCTAGAGCCTGCAACTCTCACCGTGTGGGTTCTATCTGTGAACCAATTGGCAACTCATCTCATAACATAGGGGTTTATGATCAGGCTGGTGACCTTGTCTATAATACCAGAATGGTTAATGGTGTCAAAAGCCTTTGTGAGGTCTAGGTAGGCTGTGTGGGCCACCTTTCCCTCATCTAAGGCCTTTAGTAACTGTCTCAAAGAAGTCCACCAGGTTTAGGAGGCATGCTCTGCCCTTAAAAAAGCCAAACTGAATAGGGTCCAATGTTTGGAGGTTCCCAATGTCTCTGTTAATGAGTTCCATGATGATGCACGCCATAGCCTTGCAGACCAGGCTAATCAGGCTTATAGGGCAATAGTTCCCGGGGTCCATTGTGGATCCACCTTTGTGGAGCGGAATAACTGTTGCTGTGCGCCACTCTATGGGTACATAGCCTGTGGAGAAGCTGAGTTTGAACAGTGTGTTTAAGTGAAGAGTTAGTTCATTTTGGAGCTTGTGTAAGACACAGCCTGGGACACCGTCCAGTCCCACTGAAGCTGTGTTTTTGGCTTTGGATAGGGCTGTTTTAACCTGTGTGTCAGTGATTACCGTGGCTCTACATTCTTCTGGCATGGTTATGGGCCCTTTAGGGGGTGAGAGGGGGCTGAAGTTTGCACTAAACCTGTCTGCCAGAATGTTGACAATATCAGTCGGTTCAGTGAATTTTGTGCGATTCTGCAGTAACTCAGAGAAGACCTGAGAGTTTCCACTTAGGTTCTTGACATAGCTAAAGAACTCTTTGTGGTTATCTTTGGAGTCCTTGGCAATTTTTCTTTCGAAGCTAGCCTTGGATGATTTTATGAGGGATCATAGTTTCTTGCTGATACTGATGAGGGATGTCTTTCCTTCTTGGGATTTTACTCTTTTCTGTACTAGTTTCCTCCTTCTATTGTATAGCTTGTTTATGGCAGGGGTCCACCAGACTGTTTTCCTTTTCTTGGAGGAGTGAATCTTGGTTTTGCTTGGGATAGCATGATCCATGCATTCTTTCAGGTGCTCATAGAGTGCCTTTGTAAGGGATTCATCAGCTTGGACAGCGTTCTCCTTCAGCATAGGGGCTGTGAACCTTTCCACCTCGGTCTTAAGTAACATGAAGTTTGCTTTTGAAAAGTTTTTCACAGTTGTTTCCTTTATTGGGGGTGGGGGTGGAATGTGGATATGCAGAGTGATTAGTCTATGGTCTGATCTAACCAGTGAGGGGTTGTAAAGCTAACTCCCTGTAAGCAGTGCTTACCATCACGCAAACCTGCTTACAAATGCTCAAAAGTGCCTTAATCACTCTGTATCCAATGGCCCTTGTTCTGCCCATCAACAAAATAAACAGCCATGCAGGTCTCAAACTCAGGACCCTATATACCATAGTCACAGTAGTTAACCACCAAGCAATCACAGAAGTACAGAAGAGTGAGGTATCAGCAAACATGTCCTCACCATAGTAAAACAAAACTGAATCTGTGAAAGGAATCAGTATACAGCCATATGTTCCATAACCCACTACATAACATAAATATGTGAACTGGAGTACAGCAGTAAGCCCAGAAGTGAGGTGTAATTAAAATAGAGTGTTGAAGTCTCCAATAAAACACAAGGACCCCATAGATGGTATGTACACATTAATCATGGATACCAGGTATACATATATATATATATATATATATATATATATATATATATATATATATATATATATATATGGTGTAATGAATAATAACACAATGCCAAAAAGGAATTATAATGTAAAGGCTAATGTAAGCAATGCTAAGCATTGCACAGGGCAGCCTAGGAGGTGTAAGCGATGTGTAGGGCAGCTAACTCATTGTGCCCAGTGGTATACCCCTTTGAACAATGCCAACCATAGGTAAGCAGGTTTGCCCATAGCTTAGCCTTTTCAAAACTGGGCAATCACAGAAAAGTGAGAGAAATTGGCCCTACTTAAACCCAAGAGGTGAGAATACATCTCATAACTGGTTGTAGATTCCCATTGCAGGCACTATGGCAGTAAGGGGAGAAGGTGTGCACTTTCGGGAACAGCACTGTTGCATCCAGGAGTCCAAGGTCATGGCAGGACTCCTTGTCAAAGACCATGATCAGAAATGGCTGCAGGGCCAGTACCAGGGCTCCCAATATAAGGCGGAGGCCTGGGACCATCACCTCACCAGTGCCACTGGCATACCCTGAACTGGTGAGCAGGTCGGGCACCGCTATGTCGACCTGAAGCGGCATAAGGGGGAACTCTTGGAGGAGTGGCTCCAAGAGGCTAGAGTGGTAAGGGATGTTCCAGTCATGTGTAAGTATCACCCTAGTATGTGTGTAATAATTGCCAGCTCAGGTATATCATGGATATGTATGGCTAAATATTCCTCTTATGTCCCCCACAGCTGCAATGGAGCGGGCTGCGAACCAGGAGGCCTACATCAGTTGCCTGGCGAGGTTGTGACATGAGGCAGGTCAGTAATACTTTCGCATTTATTGTCATAGGAAAATCTAAAAGTAGTAGTAAATTAATTACCTGTATAAAATCTGTATTGTTCAAGGCAAGTACTGCATGCACTAGAGAATATGGCAGGAAGAGTCTCATATTGTTTGGATGTCAATAGAATTGTAATAGCCTGATAAAACAGGTCTAACTGCTGGACTGCATGTGTATATTCTGGTATCATATGGTAATGTAGATTTGCAATCATGTAATAGTACTGTTGTAGTAAGCTCTATGTTACCCACAGCGTGCACCATAAATTGAATGTGTAGGAATGCCTGTATATGACAGGTGTAATCCCCAGAGGCCATTTAGTACAAATGAGAAACACATAGACAGTAAAGAGGGAAAATGCAGACAACAAAAACTAAGTAGCACATGCAATTGAGATGTGAACTGTTGTTTGTTTTAGCACACACACAGCCATGGTTCAAATCCTGCCAATGGTAGTAGTCTGCATACAGAATGATACCCCACAACTGTACAGATATGTCCAAAATGTCCAGTAAAGTGGACCATATCTGTTGCCTATCAACCTGTCCCCCTCGGAAATCAGTGGGATGATCCCAGACATATAGGCAGCAAACAGGAAATACAACTAATTGACACACATCTATGAGAACAAAGCTGGCACACTAGCAACTCCCGAATACCTTATGTGAGTAAGAAGCCACGTATGTCCCATTTACGCCCCAACTTCTCAAGTACAGTAACAGAGTGAGATGTATGTGCATAATAGCAATGTGGAATCTGGTACTGTGTGTGGGAACATTCAGGTAGTGCTAATAAACATTCCTCCCACAGGTATGTCAGATACCAACACTGTGCCCAGAAATACAAGAATGATATTCAGTTGCTCTGAATAATGAGGTATTACATATCACTGTCACCCACACTGTCCTACAGCATATAACTGTCTAGGAAATCTGTATAAGAGTGTTGTAATACAAGGTCAGAATGCAAAAGCACAGGGGATTAATAAGACAGATAGCAGATAGGAGGTATACAGCAATATCTATATAGCAGACACAACTATGATGGACCGTATTTAAGATGCAACAGACACAGCCATGGTCTGAATCATGGGAGTGGAATTAGACTGCATATAGAATCATACTCCACAACTGTACAGATGAGGCCAGAATGTCCAGTATATTTATTTTACATTTTATTTTACATTTGTTGACCGGGCTAGTCTAGCTGGATACATGTCCTTTTTCAGTAGAGGCCCGGGGAGAAAAGCTCCCAACCATGTGAACAGTTTAGCAATTACAATTTTATGGAAATCTTACATTATAATGTATAACAAAACAGTAAAAAAAAAACTTATATACATATTTGTAGTGAGAAAATCTTTGGTATAATCTTAGATTGTAAAGAATAAGAAACACTAAAATAAACATTTTATATGTGCTAGTAAAGAGAAATCCTAGGTCGAATAGATCAGAAAGGTAGATAAGGAGGAGATAAACCTGGTTGATAGTAGAGAGAGAGTAGAAAGTAGGGTAAAATGAGGCAGAAGGTGTTAATCAGGGGTTGGACAAGGGCATAACCAGTGGGACTTAAAATATTCTCTAAGATTATTTTTGAATGTGGTGAGTGATGTCATAAGTCTAAGGTTATTGGGAAGGGAATTCCATAGCTGTCCAATAGAGTTAGCATAAAGAGCGTCACCACCTATGTTGTTAGATTTGATGGTTAATACTTGATTACTATTTGATGAACGAAGGGAACTGAGGTTGGTATAAGGGGTTAGGATATTGGAGAGTGAGGGGGTTTTGTCAGGTTGATGAATTATTTTGAAGGCTTCCGTGAGTTGATTAATTTTAAGAAGATTGGGCAGTTCTAGCCAGCCGAGTTTCTTGAGGTTATAGCAATGGTGTACGATAAGGTGAGCCTGTTATGAATTTGGCTATATGGTGGTAGGTGGTAGAAAGGTTATTGAGCTCACGTTTATTCAGGAAGGAAAACACTGGGGAGGCGTATAGTAACGTGGAAAGAAGATGCGTACGGGCAATGGTTAATTTTGCATGTGGAGTAAGAAAGTTCCTGATTCTGTACATTGAACCTAGTTTCTTGTTGACAGATTTAATGGTTTGGGAAGTATGGAGATCGAATTTGAGCTTGTAGTCAATAGTGACACCTAATAACTTGGTGTGGGAGACAGGCTCTATGATGGTTCCATTAGAGGATTCCACAAAGAAGGAGCTAGGATTAGACGGTTGTGCTGTTAGGGTTAAGGAAGTGGTAGACGAGGGGAAGAATAAAAGTAACTTGGTTTTATTTGGGTTGAGAATGAGTTTCAGGTCAGAGAGCCTTTTTTCAACTTTGGCAAAACATTGTTGGGTGGCTACTTGCAGTTTCTGGAGAGAAAGATCAGAGCAGATCAAGGTAGAGTCGTCTGCGTATTGGATGCAGGTGGAGCTGGGGATGAAAGTGTGAAGGTCATTTATAAAGACAGAGAAAAGAAGGGGACCAAGTATGGAGCCTTGGGGGACACCTATGTTGTTAGGGAGTAGTTGAGATAAACTATTTTTCCACTGGACTGCTTGTTGTCGGCAAGAAAGGTAGTCCTTGAACCAGTTTAGGCCTAACTTGTCCAGATGGAGGGTCAAGAGTTTGGAGTAATAGTTGATGGTTGACCATGTCGAAAGCTTTTGATAGATCAAGAAAGAGTGCAGAGGATATAAGTTTTTTGTTACAGTTGCTATTTACTGAGTCAACAAAGGAGAGGAGGGCAGTGGTAGTACTATGGTGGGGGCGAAAACCATGCTGGGTACTAGACAATAGATTATTGATGGTTAGGTAGTGTAGAAGTTGTTTGTGAACACACCGTTCCAGAATTTTAGCTATTGGAGAGAGTATAGCAATCGGCCTGTAATTGGAAGTTTCAGTAGAAGGGCCTCCTTTATGTAATGGAATGATGTACGATATTTTCCAAATAGAGGGGATGTTGGCCTCTGTAATGGATCTGTTGATCAAGATTGATATGGGATAGGCAATGACATCAGAGGCTAGTTGGAGGTATTCTGCAGGGAGACGATCGGCAGCAAGGGAGGACGGTTTTAGTTTTTTTATTAGGGTACGGATATAGGAGGTGGATACTGTATGAAGGTTAAAGGAGCAAGGGGGTAAGTCTTGAGGAATAGTTGAGGATGGAGAGGAAGTGGGTAGATGGTTGGCTAGGGACTGGATGGTCTCTGTAAAAAAAATGTTAAAGGCATTAGCTATTTCTTCTGGTTTTTTATTTGTGAGTTTATCTGGTATTGGGGTAGAAGATTTACCAGGATGAAGAAGATTGTTAAATCCAGCCCAAAACTTTTTTGGGTTAGACTGATGTTTATCCTGAAGGTGGCAGTAATACTGTTTTTATCTCTAGTAACATCAGTTTTGTGGAGTTTCAGAGCTGCTGGAATTTGATGCGATCTAGGGAGTTTTAGTAGCTCTCCATTTGTTCCAGGCTTGGTCACGGAGTTTAATTTTGTTTTGGTTTCTTTGTTAGCCAGGAGCTATACGGTCTTTGGTTCTAACAAGCCTATTTGGGGCATGGGAGTAGAATTTTTAGGAAAGTGTCATTGAAGTATGAGACCCTCTCGGCTAGGGGAAGAGAAGAAAGAATAGACCAGTTACAGGATTTTAGTTCCGTTAGAAATAATTCTAGGTTGAATTTTTTCTTGTTTCTAATAAGTTTATATAGGGGTGGGTATGAAGAGCAGAGTTTGTGTTTTATAATATAAGTGACAAGGTGGTCACTAAGGCTGTTGGGGAGGGTACCGGTGGTGTAGTTATTAGCATTTTTATTAGTTAGAATCCAGATTATCGTACTTTCCTTTTGCTGTGCATTACCAATTCGGGTAGGAGTTGTGATATTTTGGGAGAAGCCATAAAGATTGATTTGGTGGGGATTGGCCTTTGTGGAGCAGTGGGACCAGTCAATATTGAAGTCTCCTAGTATAATGGTTTCTTGGGGGTAATAAGTAGCTAACCAACTTAGAGTTTGTTCAAGGTTTTCATGGTTATTCCCTGGTGGGATATAGGTAACTACAAGACTGATAGTTTTTTGGGAGTTTAGGCAAATCTTTATTGGAATGAGTTCTATATTAGAGACCTGGGGGGGGTGCAGAGTGTTTCTAATTAAGTTAAGGCTGTTTTTGAACATTACAGTTATTCCCCCACCCTTTTTGGTTATTCGATCATTCCTTAGGATATTGTAACCAGGTGGAAGAATTTCTTCGTCCTTTGTGGCAGGTTTGAGCCATGTTTCTGAAAGACACATGATGTCCGGGGAGTAGGTGGCTATCATAGCATGTAAGCTATGTACTTTATTATTTATACTTCTTAGGTTAAGGTGAAGAATGAGGAGGGAGGTATTAGGAGTATGGGGTAATGTTGAGGTGGCCAGGTGCAGATGAGAAGCTGGGCCTGGATTAGGGTGGATGTCCCCGTGTTGAGTTATACTTTGTTTTATGTGATCTAAGAGCCTTTGGAGTTTATATAGTATTTTGAGGCTAGATTTACTATAGGTTGGACTGGGGTGTTGGAGGGTTAGGTGCGATAATTGAAGGTTTGAACTTTTTTGGGAGAAGAGAAGGAACTATGAGGTTAGATGGAGGGTGTGCAGATGGTTGAATGGGCATTAGGAAGAGGAATTCTGCAAGTGTTAGGTGTTCATAGCGTGATAGAAGATAAGGGATAAATAGAAGTAGTGATAGTGAAAGGGTGACGGAATACATGGTTTTACCGTGATAGAAATAGGCGGAAGTAGATGGGAGGGTGGATTATCAGGGCTTACTGAATTTTGGGGAGTGGCTAGTTAAGACGCAAAGGGAGTTGTTAATCAGGGGTCGGTCTTGATTGAGGGAGGAGTGTGGGATGGGCTTGATAACTCTATAAATTTAGAGGTAGTGGGGCGGTGGGATATGGGGGCAGGGTGGGAGCGGAGCGAGCCCGAAGTGAGGGCGAAGCGGAGCGGGGAATACACCTGCCTGGAGGTTGCAGGGCCTTAGAGGCAGCTGGGTATAGTACGGAGCAATACTTAACAAGGTAAAAACTAAAATAAAGTTTTTCTTTTACCCTTAAAGTCACTTTTTTGCTTTTTAGTTAGAGATGGTGCTGGGAATTAGGTTGTGCATTCGCACAATAGCAGGAATTCAACGGATCCGACGCCAAGAACCTGGGAGCCACGAGATGAAGGTTGGTGGGGGGGGGGCGCCTAGGATAAGATAGAGAAGATAATCACATTTAAGGCACAATAGTATATAGCTGCTGGAGGATACACAGTACAAAACTATTTATAGGTTTACAGTAGTATGAGCTGAGAGTGCAAAGCAGTGGGAGTGAGGCATTAAAAAATCAACAGTTCAACGCACCAAGCAGATTTCACTACTTACTAGCAGACACAGGATGTAATATGGACAAGTACAGTGCTGTTTACAGCTCAGTTATGCTACAGAAACATGCGATAGCTACTACCAACTAGTATCAGAATGTTAGACAATGTGATACAGTACAATACGACCATTATTAAAGTCTTAAGTAATGTTTAGATTCCGATTGGCACGACACTCATTTGAGCACAAAAAAGGTAGACTTTAACAGTAAACTTTGGCATGTAACATATACAAACGGTAGATTTGGCTACCTTGCGATTTAAATGAACACAGACTTTCAGTGGAAAATTAAACAGACTTTAGAGAAGTTGTAGCTAGGAACGCTGACATTGCAGAGAACAGTGGTGCTGTTAAACTTTACTAGGCTGAGCGTGATTTTAGCAAAGAACGCCAGCTAAGTTTTAAGTCACATTAACACATCAAATTTTACTGGATAACAGCAAGTACATGTGATATATGCTCCGAGGCAAAATAAGGTTTAGAATAAGGCAAATTGCTTAGAGATGCACAGTTGAACAGATATTATCATAGTTTAAACAAATGATGCTAGTTAGTTCGGCTGTTTCAGAGCACTAGATTGAGATATATCGTTCTTACAGAGCAGCAATTGTTGAGACAACAACACAATGACTTAAGATAGATTAAGCAAATTGTAATAGGACAGTGCAGACCTTTGGTAAGGAAGTCACCCAGGCAGGAGGATCGAGCAGTGCCAGTAAAACTTGTAGTATGAGTAAAAATGGCGGAATCTGGCGGGGACTTTGAAAACTCCCTGACGTCAGAACACCAATACACCTGCCTGGAGGTTGCAAGGCCTTAGAGGCAGCTGGGTATAGTACGGAGCAATACTTAACAAGGTAAAAACTAAAATAAAGTTTTTCTTTTACCCTTAAAGTCACTTTTTTGCTTTTTAGTTAGAGATGGTGCTGGGAATTAGGTTGTGCATTCGCACAATAGCAGGAATTCAACGGATCCGACGCCAAGAACCTGGGAGCCACGAGATGAAGGTTGGTGGGGGGGGGGGCGCCCTTAAAGTCACTTTTTTGCTTTTTAGTTAGAGATGGTGCTGGGAATTAGGCTGTGCATTCGCACAATAGCACAATATGTGCTCATATTTGCTGCCTGTCCCCATGGTAAGTCTGTGGGATGATCCCAGATGTTTAGCCAGCAAACAGGGAATACAAGTGATTGTCAAACATCTATGAGAACACACCTGTCACTGTAGCAACCCCCGAAACTGTTAGGAGAGTAATATTTCAAGTATGCCCTATCTACACTCCCATGTTGTCAAGCTGTAACCAGAGTGTGTACATTAACAGAGTGAGATGTATGTGCATAATACTAATGTATAATACGTCACTTTGTGTGGCAACAGTCAGGTAGTGCTAACAAACATTGCTCCCACAGGTACATTGGATATGAACACTGTGCTGAGGAATACAGACCATTATAACCTGTACTGGTACTGTTCACTCTGATATTGTAGGGAATTGTGAGGGTTGCAGTTTCTCTGAATAATAAAGTATCACTGGTCACTGTCACCCACACTGTGCTACATAATATAACTGCATAGGAAAGCATGTATATGTGTGTGTCAGGTCACTAAAGGTGGAAGAGGGTAATATTCTAGATATGTCCTGGCACACCAGCATGCGGACAACACATGGCCAGAGTCTGTGCATAAAGAGTTGGATATCTGTGTGCAAAACATCAACCTGGAATCCGGGAGTATGTGTAGAAACAGTTAGATAGTGTTAACAAGCAGTCCCTTCACAGGTATACCAGGTAAGAGGTGTACACTGCAGGTAAAACCGGTCCATGTATAATGATGATAACAGCCATATCACTGTCCAAACTAAGGCTATAGGATAGTGTAGTAAGACTTGTAAGGTACAGAAAACAGCACTGACTAGGAAAGTAATTTGGACTACAGGAATATACTAGTTGTTAATTGACATCTTTTTCTCCACCCAACCATATCTTCAACAATAATAAACATACCCACCCCAACTGGTATGTAATGACTCTGATAATGTCCAATTGTTTGATAAATATTTTAATGGTTCCCATGCATGGGCTATATTGAATTATTCCAACACTGGTGTCATGGTACCATCAATGTACCTGCATGCTGTTCTTAATTACCACTGTGGTCCCATATATGCATGTGTTCTGTTTGCTATGCAACTGTTCCATATCTGGTGTCTGTGTTAATGGGAAAATCTATGCATGCTGTTATACCTAACCCTGGAATGTGTTGACTATTACTAACCCACATATGATGATAAAATCTAAACACTATATCACTTGGGAAGGCCAGTCCCAGCTGACCCATCTGTACCACCTCAGCTGGCCGTGGCACCAAGCGCCAGCATGTCTGGGGCCCAACCTAGGACCTCCCTGTCCGTTGGTCCTGCACCACCTTCTGGTGGAGCCACCTCAGGGGATGGGGCTCGCCCCCGCTGGGAGTGGGCGCGGAGGGCTGCGTGTCATGATTAGAGTCTCAGCCTGGCTCTGTGACTCAGCCCTTAACACAGCCACCCTCGGGGCTGTGAAGATGCAGTGGTGACTTTCCATGGGTGTGGATCTCAGTCACACTGATAACACTAGAGGCTTGTGGGCTTCCGATATACCAACACCCCTCCCCATCAAAGTGTTTACTCCCCTACATGTGTCATATACTGCTTGTGTATGCATCTTGTTTGTCTTGTCTGTTAACCTAGCCAACCTACCTCCCCAAATATACCTACTACCCCTCCCCAACATCCCACTCTCACCTGAAAAAAAAAGAAAGGGCAATCTGTCCCCAGAAATAAATCTCGCTCCATACATAGCTGTCCATTTCGTACATGTTTCCACTGGAAACACGTAATCTGGTCTAATTGTCATCACAACGTATTATTGTTGTCCTCACACACTCCCAGGGTTTTGAGTGTCCAAGTCTTACCTCCAAATTCAGTGTATATGCACAGCTGTTGCTGTAGAAGAAATGGGCAGCTAAGGACCTTCCCTACACCCTTCCTGCACATCCCTGGCTAATTTCCCTACTGTCTTTCCCTCTTTATGCCCCTTTTTTTCACCACTTTCCTATCGACCCCTTTTTCTTTTCTTTTAAAGAAATTAGCGCAGGGGTAAGCAGTAGTAAGCACTTTTAACCAGCAGTAAGCAGGTTTAAGCCTGTTTTCGCAGGGGTAAGGAATGCCTACACAGGTTAAGCAATTCAGAAGCTAACAGAGTATAAGAAATTGTAACAGGAAATTAGCAGTGCTTACCTCCGTGCAAACCCACACAAACCTGCTTACAACTGCTTTAAAGTGCCTTAATCACTTTGTATCCAATGGTCTGTGTTCTGCCAGGCAACAAAACAAACAGCCTCTGCATGGTTAGAATCCAGGACCCTGCACACCATAGACAAAGTGATTTACCACAAAGCCATGTCAGATATACATAACCCTTATGTTTTCAAAAACATACCATCCAGCCCAGACATTCAACAGTACATATAATGTATTCCAACACTTAGATGTATGTGTGTGTGTGTGTGTAGATATATTAATATCTAAACAGATACAACATATCTGTATATATATATATATATATATATATATATATATATATCTAGGTATATACAGACGTACATCCATAGATAATGGGGAAATAACAAAAACATATATGTCCACATGCAACGTTAATGGGGTTGAGAGGGCCCAAATAATATACGTCTTGTAAAAATAGGTATACCCCCCAACAGCCAAACACGTCCACCCTGCAATACAGTACTAAGTGTTGCAGATCCCATAACCAGGACTAGACACAACATGGGCATCCCTAGGATACAAATATACAGACACATATATGCAGATACAGATACACATATACATATATATATATATATATATATATATATATATATATATATATATACATATATATATATATATAACTACACATACACACGCAGAGATATGTACATTAAGTTACATATGTAGTATGTGCACACAATATGGAACAGTCATTATTTCTACAGTTACCACCTTACCAACTGGAGACTGCATGAGCTACCTATACAAATGACATTCATTTCCTGCAACATATACCCACAGAGATATCAAAGGCTATAACACCACACACAGGTGTGCATACATGGGAAAGCTTTATTTGTGTGCTATTACAGTTGTATATGCCATGTCATATAGCTATTTAGACATGGACATCCATATAAACTGAGTAATGCAACTGTGAAACAGGTATACTAATACAGTAGTCCAGAAATGTTAACAAATGTTGCTCTCCAGGCCAAGGCCATCAAGTAGTACAATAGTAAAGACAGACTGGGCCAAAGGATACCAAACAATTAATGGTAAGTAATGCAGGTATATAGTTCAGCAGCCTCTAACTACACTCTGTAGGCAATCCCTAGGGGGTAAAGGCTTCACTTGACAGACTGGGATGTAACTGTTACATAACAAGGCACAACTGACACCATCACAAGCACACTGACAAACATAACAGTCTGTATGGCATAGCAGGCTTTACAGGCATGTCACAGCACAGAGTAACATACACAAGTGTGTAAGTGCACCACCCCAACTAATGTGAACACAGCCACAGCTACATATGGCATGCTAGCATATTATTACAGTATATGGACTATCTGTTCAACACCAACCTCATATTTGCCACCCACACATTAACCCTACATATACTGGGCCACTACACAGTGTGGTTCGCTGCCTGTTTGTGGTATGGGACATGTGCGTGTATGGCTCTACAAACATGTAAGCCGATAGGGTAACATACAGTGAAGCAGCATGTAACATCAGATAGAACAGGACCAAGAACAATGACATCTACCACAGTCTGTACACAGGCCAAGGTACATATTAACAATACACACACTGTCGATAATCACCATAAGTGCACAGACCTCAGTACTGTACACACAACCACAGAATTCCCAGGTTATGTCATCAAATATAGCCCTTACTATACATTACATGTGTAGCAGTCTGACATCTCACTGGGTTGTTACCAGATATGATGTCACTAATTATGGTGTACAGTACATGTGCAGCCCTTACTGCATGACATATGTACAAATGTTGTCAGGGTTGAGGCTGGAGGCACATACACAGGGACAATATTGACATGTTGCTGTGATAACCTAATACATTTACTGTTGTAACAGGGTTTTTTGCCCCATATGTCCTATGAGGGATTTGAAGTTAGTAACTCTCACGGCTGCCGCCATCTACAGACTGCAATCCTCACACTACTTTCTGCAGTTCACAGATAGATGCTCAGTGGGTAACACCTGAAATGAAAGGCACCATACACTGGCCAGTCTGCAAATGGCTCTACAGATGGGTTTCCTCTCATTAACATAGCACTGACATGGCAGGTATGTAAACATGGAGGACAGCCATATCCACACACACCCTGTTAAACCAACATTACTCCAAATGCAGTATAGCAGCACTTACAGTCTGTAGTCAGGTCAGGCACACTTCCCTCCTGTGAGTTGGCCTGTCTCCATGGTGTATGTTGTTAGAGGTATACCCCAATCCATCTGAGATGCTGTTTGCCAAACAACAAATCGAGTTTTTGCTCACAGTGAATGAACGGCCCAACAGCAACATGATGTTCTTAGATATTGGTGTGTGTTTCCATGCAATTGGCTATGGGAATGTTACCACAGCTGTTCCACATGCAATCAGCTAGAGTAGGGCTGCAATTCATGCAGGGACCATCAGCTGATCCTAAGCATCACTTAAAATATACATGCTGTGGCCTAAGCAAAGCAGATGTAAGTCTCCACATCCACCAGAGATGGAGTAAGAGAGGCAGACAGAGGCACAGAAAAGCCAAGGAGGGGTGGGAGAGTACAACGTATTCATGTTTGTGTCACATATCTACCAGTACAGGGTATCAAACCCCCAACGCCTATGCAATGCTATCACATGTCCATGCAGTTATTGGATGCACCACATAGGTTACATGTTGGGGAGCCCTCAGTATGTATATGTGATGGTGAGTGACATCTGTAACAGGGATATGGTAGCTATGTGCTAGGTGTAGTACCCATTCCTGCCCACATGAATAGGTGTCAGCATCAACACAGCCACACTCTCACAGGGATGCACACACATTCCCACACTTGGCAGGGCCAGGAATACAGCTCATCAGTAGTGGGATTGCAACAACACAGTACTGTGTAGGTATCACATGCACCACATGGGTCATACAGAGGTTATATGTGCAAAGGGTATGTGGAGGTGTCTAACATCAGACAGCATGCTTCAGTATGCAAGTGGGGGTTGTAGTGAGTGTGAATGTGGTCATACGCATTATACACCACACACCCAGACATGGGTGCCAGTACTAACATGCATGCATGCACTGCTTCACGGGTGTGTTGTGGTTGACAGTGCCAGACAGCTATACAAGGCTAGGTGATGGGTATACGTTGGCATCAGGCTACAAGACAATGGTCTGCATTGTGGCTCAGGGCTATAGTGTCTGCAGTTGCTCACACAGGATGGTATTGTATTCACCATCCAGTCACCTGGGTGACTATTGCGTGTGGCCAACACTGTGCATTGCTTGCCATGTATGTGTTCCTTAGTCATTATATCTATACTGTCTGGAATGTGCACATCTCCCACATGCATGTACAGTGACATGTGGAACTGTACCTGGGGTGTCTGGCCTATGTTGTGTACACTGATCATTATCATCAGATGTGCCAGTCCTGGCCTCATGTGGCAGGAAGTCTTCATGGACAGCGGGTTGGCCCTGCACCAACATTGATAGCATGAAACTGGTATTCCCTGATGTCAGTGGCATCTGTCCATACAAGGCTTGTGTTTCAGGCATGTTATGTCCTTTGTGGGTCACATTTGATGGCACCACAGGTGTTGCAGGTGTTCAGTGGGGAACATGGGGGCGGTGCACTGTCAGCATGTACATGCCTATTGCACTGATGGGCAGGGTGCCATGCCCTCTGTAGTCCACTGCAATCACACCATGGTTACTATCGGGGGCAATATACAGGGTACTACTAACATGGCGGCTGTTGCCTAGGCAAGTGTGTGTGTGTGTGTATGAGACATGGGTTGAGAGTGTACTCTGGGTAATACAAGGTTTGCTAATGTTGTTCAGCTGGCATTGATGTCACATTTAGGAGTATGGATTTGCACCCCAGCCTCTGGGTTATTTCACATATGTTATCCCTGTAGGGTGGACATTGTGATATATACTTGGCCCACCATATAAGAAGTTTGCAAAACCCACTCCACATTGAGTCCAGTTGTTACACACTCACTACCATACAGGAAACACACACACACACACACACACACACACACACACACAGACTCACACACACCTCATATCTGGGATTAGAATTCCTACCTAACTAGTATATTACACTATAGCACTATACTGTTATAGGATGCTCCACAGACATTACTGCGGCCCTATTTCCCCAAAGGTGTATTTCACAGTGAATGACAGCAAGATTGCCAAAGTGGGGCATTTGAATTGTAGTGTGTGTGACTAGCCTACAATGCACTGCTCCCTACACAAACATAGAATCACACACAAAACATCCACCAGTGCCATGTGTGGGGATAGAACCCCTACCAGAGCTCTATGCTACACTACAGCATGATGTGATTATAGGACGCACCATGGAGATTACTTGAGTTCTTCTTCCCCAAAGGTGTATTTCACAGTGAATGACATCAGCAGAATTGCCAAAGTAGGGCATTTGAATTGTAGTGAGTGTGACTAGCCTAAAATGCATTGCTCCCTACACAAACATAAAACACACACAAAACATCCACCAGTGCCATGTGTGGGGATAGAACCCCTACCAGAGTTCTATATCACTACAGCATGATGCTGTTATAGGATGCACCATGGAGGTTACTGGAGTTTGCCTTCCCCAAAGGTGTATTTCACAGTGAATGACATCAGCAGGATTTCCAAAGTAGGACATTTGAGTTGTAGTGAGTGTGACTAGCCTAAAATGCATTGCTCCCTACACAAACATAGAAACACACACAAAACATCCATCAGTGCCATGTGTGGGGAAAGAACCCTGAGCAGAATTCTATATCACACTACAGCATGATGCTGTTATAGATGCACCATGGAGATTATTGAAGTTTTCCTTCCCCAAAGGTGTATTTTACAGTGAATGACATCAGCAGGATTGCCAAAGTAGGGCATTTGAATTGTAGTGAGTGTGACTAGCCTAAAATGCATTGCTCTCTACACACACACACAGACACACACACACACACACACACACACACACACACACACACACACACACACACACACACACACACACACACACACACACACACACACACACACACACACACACACACACAAATAATTGTTGCCAGGTCTGGGATTAGAACTCCTACCTAACAATTCTATCACACTACAGCAGGATGCAGTTATAGGATGAAGTACAGAGATTACTGGGCGACAATCTTCCCAGAGGTGTATTTCTAGGTGGATGACATCAGCAGCCTTGCCAAAGTAGAGCATTTGAATTGTAGGGAGTGTGACTACCCTAAAAAGCATTGTTCTCTACCCAGACAGCCGACACAAACACTTGCCATGTCTGGGATTAGAACTCTTACCTAACTAGTTTATCACACTACAACAGTATGCGGTTATGAGACACACTAGATAGATTACTAGGCTACAACCTTCCCAGGGGTGTATTTCAAGGTAGATGACATCAGCAGCCTTGCCAAAGTAGAGCATTTGAATTGTAGGGAGTGTGACTACCCTAAAAAGCATCGTTCTCTACAGAGCCAGAGTCAGACAGACACACATACTTGCCAAGTCTGGAATTAGAACTTCTACCTAACTAGTGTATCACACTACAGCAGTACGCAGTTATAGGATGCCCTACAGAGATTACTCAGCTACAACCTTCCCAGAGGTGTATTTCTAGGTGGATGACATCAGCAGCCTTACCAAAGTAGAGCGTTTGAGTTGTAGGGACTATGACTATCCTAAAAAAGCATTACTCTCTACACAGACAGAGACAGAGACACACACACACACACACACACACACACACACACACACACACACACACACACACACACACACACACTCATAGTTCCCATGTCTGGGATTGGAATTCCTACCTAACTACTTAATCACACTACAGCAGTACGCAGTTATGGGATGCGCCACAGAGATTACTGGGCTACAATTCTCCCAAAGGTGTATTTCACAGTGGATGACCTCAGCAGGCTTGTCAGAATAGGGCTATGGGGAGGGCAGTGTGTGTGCATGGGTCATAACCTATACATCTAGAGGTTGACACACCACATGCGGCCACACACAGGGTCATATTCCACAGCTACGTGTATACAGCTGCTAGATGACTACTTCCTTGTACAGTCATGTTGTACAGCTAGCACATGCACCACATAGTCTGCAATGCTGACAGATACCGGTGGCTAGTATTTACAGTGAGTGATAGCTAAACCTCATGTGGTTGTGGCCCTTTGGCTGTGTGCTGGGGGGGGCAGGCCTGGATGACTCCTTGTTACTGTCACCCTTTTCCACACATCTATGTATGTCTACCTTTGGCTTATTATAGTGTGTTGTCCTTAGATATATGTCTGTATTCCTGTCCACTTTGTGTGCAAAGCATGTGTGGTGCATACTGAGGAGTGTCTGCACTAACATCTGCAACTACCAGTTATGTCTGGTCCACTAGTGTTTGCAGACATGGCCTTCATGTGTTTAAGTGTGTGAGCATGCCCAGTATGACCTTTCAGAATGTTATTGATGGACATTGCCTTCATTTCTCTAAGTGTGTGAGCATGCTCAGTATGGCCATCTGTAATGAATGTGTGGATCAAGTCCAGGTAGTCTGTACCGTAGTGCTGTCCTATGTGTTGTACACCTACAGGTAGCATACTGTTTCTGCAGGGTATTCGTCGATCATTTGGAATTGACTGTTACTACATTCTACATTGGATGGGGGGGCACACCTGACTATTTCTACATTTCTACACAGGATTGGGGGGGCACACCTGACTGTGACTACATTTCTATGTAGGATGGGGGGAGCACTTGACACTTGTACCCATTTGTTATGACTGCACTGGTATGTCAGATACTCCATTTCATTGTGTAGTCTTACCTATCATGCTGACTAGAGACATAACAGTGCACTATAGATCTTAGCTTTTATTTACCTACATATTAGTTTCTGTCTTCCTACCCTTCAGAACTGAGGTCCCACTGCCTGACCTGTTGTAGTCTGTCTGTGTAGGCCTAGGGGGGTAACCCATAGGCCTCATTCAGAAGCCATAGCACAGCCTTTGTTTGTGTTTATCTACACCTGTCCTGCTGGCTGTGACTGTTGTTGAGTATGTGAACCCCCTGACTGTCATGTGTGAGTCACTTACCTTGTGGGTGTCCCAGTATTGAGGGTGGTGCTGCAGGGCTGCCTATGTTGGATGCTCATGGTACACTCCCTACACATGTTTGATCACAGGTAATGTAATGTTTGGCATCCCTTTTACTGAATGTGAGAGTCAGAGAGAGGTGCTATTCCCTGGGTCCCTCCTGTGTCAGTGTAGGTGCTATGCATTGCCTCTTTGCCAAGGCCAGGGCATACTGGGCATGCCTTCCTCGCCTACTGGGGCAAGCTCTGGTTGTTCCTCCTCCATGGGTGGCTTAATGGCTAAAGTGTTTGCCTTACAAACACAAGGTGCAGAGTTTGGTCTCACAAGGGATAATTGGCTAGACTTAAAATGGCTCGCAAGGACAGTTAGCTTAGTACTAAACTATGAACCTATGATCTGAGTCTCTCTGTGCCTGTGCAGGCCTTGGCAATGGTGGGGGGCTGTGTGGCCCTGCCCTGTGCTGTTTCTGCTGCAGCTGTTTCCGCAGAATCATATTGTGTACCATGGCACATATGAGGACAATTTGGCTACATGTAGCTGGTGAGTACTGCAAGGCTCCACCGGATGTGTCCAGGCACTGGAACCATGACTTGAGCATCCCAAACACATGCTTTACTATAATTCTGGTCTGTGTGTGTGCCTCATTATGGAGTTCTTGTTCGGGAGTGTGTGCATTTCTGATGGGTGTCATCAGCCACGGCTCCAGTGCATATCCAGCATCCCACACTAGGTGACCATGAGGGATGCCCCTACTGGCAAATCTCTGATACAGCTGCCTCAGATGCCAGATGTGGGAATCATAGTAGTGTCCAGGGCAGCCAGCACACACATTCATTATTATGCCCTGGGCATCACACACGACCTGGCAGTTGATGGAGTGGACACCCTTGCGGTTGATGTAGACCCTACCCCGCTTACTGGGTGGTGCTTTGATGGATTTGTGGATGCAGTCTATAGCACCCACTTCCTCAGTGTATTCTGCTATTTGGTGGAACAGTTGCATATTGCTGGCCAATGCCTCACGAGTATTGGGGAAATATACGTGCTCACCGACATGTGCTGACATGTGTTGACATTGCATCCAGGAACTGGTGGAGTACCCTGGATGCTGATGCCTGTGAGATCCCAATCATATCCCCAGTTGGCCTTCAGAAGGTACCTGTAGCTAGTATTCTTAGGTTTACACATACCTTGGTATCCACTGAGATGGGTTCCCCTCTGTTAGTTCTGTGTGACAGGCGTGGCTGGCACAGCTAAACAGTTTGCTGTAGGAGGTCCCTGTCCACCCTATAGCACTCCACTATATCCAGCTCATGTAGCCCTTGGTAGGTTACCCTAGGTCTGTACACTCTTCTCCATCTCCTCACTGTGGGTTGGTCGACAGCATTCACATCCTCACCACCCTCAGCCTCTTCCACAAGTTGTTGCATGATAGCTGTTGCAACCCCTATCATTTTGCTGTTGTGAGTGTTAAAAGTTCCCTGCATGTTTACACCGGTGGTGTAGAGTGTGGGAAAAACCAGAGGGGAAGGTGTTTGCATAGTTTATAGTAGTGCTCTGGGCTGGGCTGGTCTGCTGCCTGTGTAATTTGCTGATTCTGATACATTTCACCTGCCAGCTATGCTAGTTATCCTTGATTATATTCCTGCTGCTGTTTTCCCTTCCCATTGCCTTCCTGTTTAAGCCCTGGGGTGTACTGCACAAACAGAGTGCTCGAATGTGCACAGTGCTGCTATTTCCTGGTTTACCTTTTTTTTTTGTTAAACCTTTAAAACCCGGATCACGGCATGCACACCTGCTTAGGCAATGTAAAGAGTGCTAGGCAGATTTAGACACACCCCCTAGATTAGCTGTGGTAAGCTAGGAGCAGACCCGGGCCACAGGGTTCCAATCCACCTACAGTATGCCTGACACCCCCCCCCCATGATGTCAGCTAACTCCTAGGCTTGCACCAAGCTATTCCTACTCTTACACTGTTGGGATCTGACTAGCATGCTGTGGAAAACTGAGATTCACTATCGTTCCCCTCATTTGCATAGGATTGCCTGCTAATGCATAGTTACATGTCTCACACTGAGCCTCCCCCCTTAGCAACCACTACTCACTGGCCATGTTGTCTTCTGCCTGCCATGGACTTGCATGACAGAATAGTGATTTTAGTTAGAATGCTTAATTTAGGTTTATTTTGTTATTTTCCCCTCCAATCCCGTTTGTGCGCTGCTGCCCTACACTTAAACAGCCGAGATCAGCTAAACAAAAATTAAAGTTGATTTTTTTTTGTCTGTTTCAAATGCCAATGGCCTTATACTCAGTTACTAACCGAGTACATTTCTGCATATTGCACTAGGCCTGCACAGCCAGTTGCAAGCTTCCTGGATCACAAATTCACCTCATTTGCATGGATTACTTCTGCAAATGGGGGGATTTGCATACAGGGGCTTAGTCCATGCAGGATTAGTGCAGAAGCGCTCGTGCATGCCCCTGCAGGCTCTTCCTTGATCGCACAGCAGACATATTGCCTGCTGGAGCCCCTGCACTGATCTTGCACGCCGTGCAAGGCATAGAGAATCTGGGGGTTAGTCTTTCATGTTTAATTAGATTTTCACATCCATGGCTGCCATTGGTATATTTCCACTTTACTCTTTCCAATGTACTCATGTTTGTGTTCTTATAAGATTTCCGTATTGATATTCCATACTCAGGTTTGGGTCTAATGTAACCAAAACACAATTTCATCAATTCTGATTTCTTCCACTTTTTTTAATGTTTTTATATAACTTATACTTCTATAACTATCATTTACCCATACACCCAGGTCCTTAAGTAAATCTACAGATTCAATTAATGTGTGCTATATTAAATATTTGCCTTTCAATCTATGACTTCCAAATCTCAAATGCTTATTTTCTGATGTATTTATCAGTATATGGATTCAGTGGGGGACACTGGACACCATCGATACTCTGTATACACTCTGCAGATCATGTCTTACAGGCACTTGGAAAAAAAAAAAACAAGAAAGACATTGTGAGATGAGAGAGCCTATATATCAGAAAAACTATGCAGATTGAGTCTTAAAAAACAAACAAAGATGACATGGGGCTGGGGTATACTTCATATCCTGAATATAGGTATAGCATGCCTTAAAGGATCTAAACAGTTCAGATTCTGTACCTGCCCAGCTAACAAAGATGATGGCAATTCTCTGTGCCACCACTAGAACATTTGAAATGTATCTATATCTGTATCTGTATATCAAAGGGGAGAAAAGGTTTCAAGCCCCTCACCCTTGATGCAGAAAGTGGCAGCATTAATCCACTACACTCACAAATCAGGTAGTGTAGTAAAAGCTGTTTTACATAATAAGAAGCAAGAAAATACCTGGCATTGTTCAATGATTGCAATAGTAATGACTTTTAAAGGAAAAGTGGTCACTTACACTGAGAGGGGTCCAAATGGAGAGATGATAAGGGTTCCAAATGGAGACATGATTAGGGGTCCAAATGGAGGGATGATAAAGGATCTGAATGGAGAGATAAGATGTACAACTGGAGAGATGATTAGGGGTCTGAATGGAGAGATGATAAGTCAGCAAGCAAAGGAGAGTAGTGTTGCTGAAACTGAATTCATCCTCAAGTCTTGCTGAGTATCTTCACGAGGTGGACTTTGTTTTTCACAAAATCTCACTAAGATGACACTGATATATAGACTGTATTTATATACCATATATAATAGACAGGAGTAGGTCAAAAATTAAAAAAAATATAACTGGGTGCACAAGATCCAGGATAAAAACGTGCCCAGTCCTGGTAGGCTCACTGGTGCCAGGACTGGAAAAAATGACAGTGTAGAATCCTCAAAATATGGAAATATTCCTACAGTGGGGCCAGGCCCAGGAGGAGGATGGCCCCCTGTTGTAGAAGGAAATAGCAGAGTCCACAAAAATCACAAAAACTAATAGGTCAAAGAAGAGCAATAAAGACGACAGTGTGAAATATTGAGTATAAAAAGGAAATTATGTATTGTTACTATTATGCAAAAAGCCCAGAATTTCCAGACACAAGATATACAAAAATATTAAGAGAGAAATTAGAAGAAAGAAAAATACTTCCAGAAGAAAAACTGTCAGAAGCCTGAAATAACAATTTGTGTTCATTAGTACAACAAATTTGTGAAAAATAGTATATAGACCAATAAACTTTGACCTGTTTGTATAAAGAAGCATCTGAGGATGTGCAAAAATATAAACAACAAAACCTAGAGATTTTTGAAAAGTATAAAATAGAAATATGGGCATGGGAAAGAAAGAGAGATTTGATATGGTGCAATATTTATGTAAAGGCAATAGCCAAATTAACCAATATAAAGAAGGCAGCCCCAAATATATTTGAAGAGAAATACAGGCAAAGACATCCAGATATGGAACATTTCACAATAAAAAAAGTCACAAAGAGGGAATCAGAAAAGAAGATTAGTAGAGTAGAAGTTAAAAAATAGAAGTTCAAAAATAGAAGTTGAAGTTATGGAGTGCCTGCAAAGAGAAGGATTTGGTGTAGAAGATCTAAAACAGGTTACCTCACAGCATGATGGAACAAGTCCTCAGAGTAAGGAGAAACAGGAAGATCAGCAGATATATGAAGAAGAAATATGGACATGGGAAAGAAAAATTGATGTAATATGGTGTAATATCTATGTAAAGGAGAAAGCAAAACTAATCGATACAAAAAGAGCAGCACCAAAGTTATTTGAAGAGAAATAAAGGCAAATGAATCCAGACATGGAAAACTTTACACTACCAAAAATAAGAAGACAAAGAGGAAAAGTAAAACAGGAAATAATTAATGGAGAAGTTAAAGAAATAGAAACTGAGGTTATGGAGTACCTGCAAAGTCAATGATTCAGTTAAGATAATATAATTCAGAAAGCACCACAACAGCATAGAACAATGGACATCCAAATTAAGGGGAATCCAGTGGAAGAGGAAGCAATTGGTCAGATGTCATCTGAAGATATTTTGGAGCCTTCCACAGGAAATTAGTTTAAAGATTCAATTGAAGCTAGACAGCAAGAGAAGGAACTGGAAACTATGGAAACTCTGATGCTGTCAATGTTGAGGAGTGATAGGCCAGTGAGTTCCCATATGACAGTGCAATGGATGGCATGGGATGAAATTGAAGAGAATGTGCCTATATTCTTACAGGATTTGGAAAACCAAAACTGTGTCCTCAGTTTAGATGAAAATGAGCTAAGAGAAGAGTTGCTTGATTTGGTAGAGATGGATAGACACATTAAGATCAATGAAAGAAATATACCGCAGAAGGCCAATAAAACCCTAAAAGTTAGAACTTTGATAAAACAAATGAACACAGTAATTAAGACTGTCCACAGAGATCCATGTAATATAACAGCAGTAAATAGGATATATTACTGTGAAGCTAAATTGATAGCTGAAAAAGTTCTGCCACAAGAACACAGGGCAGTGAGGGAAAGGAAGAGGAGAAATCGAATACCATCATGGAAGTATCGAATAGAGAAAACTATAAAGCAGTTGAGACAAGAAGTCTCACTGTTGGAGGAGTATACTAGAGGGAAATGATCAACAAAAATACTTAGATGTGATAAAGGCAATGCACTGTATTAGAACAGACCAGGATCTATCAGGCACTATCGCAAATAACAATTTAAAAATCTCAGCGCAGGTGGAAAATCTTGGAAGATACACAGATAAATATGAAGGAAAAGTACAAAATAAGCAGTTTATTGATGACCCAAAAAGGTTTTATAGAGAATTGGGAAACAAGGTAAAAGGAATTGAAAGACCACCAGAAAAAGAAGAAATAAATACATTTTGGAGAAGTATTTATAAAGATCCTGTGGAACATAACAAAATGCTAAATGGATAGAAGAAATAAAAAAGAATAAGAAGTTTAAAGGTATAGGGTATTAAATGTGATGAAGGAACAGCCAGAGAGATTGAAACAAAGTTAAAGAAAGCCTCTATTGGAAAATCCCAGGCCCACATGCAGTACCTAACTTCTGGTTAAAAGAATTAACATCTTTGCATGGAGATTTAACCATGAGTAAAAACTATTTATATGTATACCCTGAACAGACAACCTGGATAACAACAGGAAAAACAATATTCCTACTTAAGACTGAACCTGCAAGCTACCCTAAAAATTACAAATCAATAACTTGCCTTCTGACAATGTATAAACTAAACACTGCAATTGATGCTGGCAGAGTTTATAGTCATTTAGAAAAAACTCAATTATGGCAATAGAACAAAAGCCAGTAAAAGAAATTCATATGGAACAAGGGCTCATTTGTTAAAGTCATAGTGGAGAATTGTAAAAAGGGGAAGAATCTAAGTATGGCATGGACTGACTACAAAAAAGCATTTGACAGTATCTCACATTCATGGATAAAAGAGTGCTAAAAAATGTATAAGATACACCCAACGCAGATCGACTGCATTACAATAACCATGAAACAGTGTTAGACCACTTTGCAATTAAGCTATGATAAAGGACAAATTATTATTCCAGGGATAAAAATTCAACAGAAGATATTCCAGGATGACTCTCTGTCACCACTGTTATTCCGTCTTGCCCTTAACCCATTAAGTTGTCTACTTAACAGCTTAGGCCGGGTCTATATTAGATAATCAATCTTTCAAAGGTTTGAGTGTCAAATGGTCGACACCATATGATCAAACTTTTAAAAGTTTGAAAATCTAATAAAAAAATAAATTACACAAATAACATACCTGAACATTTTAAGAAAGGGAGCTAGACCCCCTGCCTCCCAACATCTCCCGCTCTTTAAATATACCAACTCCATGATTGCACTACAGTGCAGAAAAGGGAGATCTTCCCATTCTGTGCTGTACGGAGATCTCTGTTAAAATGTTTGAACTTTTAAAAATTCAATCATATGGTGTCCACCATATGACAGTCGAACTTTTGAAAGTTTGATCATCCAATATAGACCCGCATAGGCCATGACTATAATTTGGCTCCTAGAAAACAATAGAGTGTAAAGACCTCTCATCTTCTCTTTGTTGATGATTTAAAACTGTATAGTTCATCAGATGAGGAACTGAAAGCGCAACTGCAAGATGTCAAAACTTTTTCAGATGATATAAGAATGTCATTTGCTCTTGATAAATGTGCAAAAGCATCCTTTAAAGCAAGAAAACTGCAGCACCAGGAAAACAGTTTGCAACAAGAAAGTGATATAAAAGAACTTGAGCAAGAGGGAGTGTATAAATATTTGGGAATTGATGAAGAGTCAAAAATAAAACATGAACACATGCGAATAAAACTTAGTAAGGAAAATTTTAGAAGACTTCCTGAAAGCAGCATTGACATCTAGGAACAAAATTCAAACTATAAACCAATTTGCTCTTCCTGTCCTAACTTAGTTTTAGAGTGATTGATTGGCCCCAAAACATGTTGGATAGATTAGACAGGAAAACAAGAAGGATGCTTCATGCTCACCAAATGATTTATAAAAATCAATACATACCAAGATTATATATTCCCCATTCTGAAGGAGGTATGGACCTCCTTAAGATTGATTACATGAATAAATCTGTAATGGTGGGACTGCACACGTCTGCTGACTTCACAAGACCTAAGCGAAGTGAAAGTTTTGAAACATGAGGAGAATAAATCTAAGATGACTTCCCTGCTTAGTCTAGCATAAGCATATTGGCATCAAGCAGAAATGGAAATCAAACCAGAAGTAGATAAAAAACAAGTAGAAACTGAATGTGCCAAAAACAAAAGAAAGAATATAAGATGAAGGATCAAATGAGAAGGCAAAAAATGTGGAAAATGCATAAATGTATTTGGAAGTATAGAAAACTTCTGGAAGAACCTCATGTTGATTTGGATCGACCACAAGAATGGTTAAGGAGAGGTGAATACAAACCAAGAGATGAAAGGTTAATATTGGTGGTCTAAGATAGTGGGCTACGTATATGTTGTTTTACAAAGTCCATTGAAGATGTAGGAGAAACAGACAAATGTAGGTTTTGTAGAACAGACCTGGAAAGAGCTGCACACTGCGTTGCTGGTTGTGACATACTAGTAGCAGAAGGACTGCATACTGAAAGGCATAATACTGTGGCGAGACTGTTGCACTGGGGACTGTGCAAACATTATGGTGCTGAAATGGCTGAAAAACACTGGAAACATGATCCACAAAGCATCATACAAAATGATGAAGTCTATATCACATGAGATTACCTAATACCAACAGTTCAAAAGATAGCTGCAAGAAAACTGGATGTAATGTCTATTAAAAGAAGACAAAAGTAGCATTGAGCATTGAAATCACCACACCCAGTGACTACAGTGTCTTGTGTACAGAACGGCACAAAGTCATAAAATATCAGGATTTGCAGGAAGAAATGAGAGCAATGTGGAAGAAAGATACCCAGACACTTCCAATAGTAGTAGGAGCAATGAGTCTTATAAAAAAGAATTTACAATTGTATTTAGATATGTTACCAATACATGTAACTCCATACGAATTACAGGAGTCATTACTGGGCACATTGCGGGTATCACTTCTGGCTGACGTCAAAGATTGAAACAATGCTAATTTCATGAACATTTATCATACTTTGACTTAGGAGTGGGGTTCATTCCTGTCATGATAATAGAAACCTAAAAGATTTGGAGAAATTAAAAAAGAGCAACTGTTTGGAATCAGTCTCAGTCTATGGAGTGAGTAACCTTTACAGGCCAAACAAAGATCTCCTTTGGCTGCTATTAATGCTAGTCTTGAGGAGTGAGTGAGTGGTCACAAAGTTACTTCAGGGTTATTATATAGATCCCTTCTCAGTTTCAGAGGTTTCTTGAACATTTAAGTATATCTACTTAAAGAGGTACATAGTTAGACGTCCTATGGTTCTTGTGCCTTTTGGCCTATTGCCTTTTATATCCATAGGTTCTTTTGTTCCTGTCAAGAGTCTTACTTGGCATTTGTACATGATTTTGTCCTTACTCAGAAGGCTAAATGCAATATCCTATCAATCATGACATATTACGCATATGCCAAACATATAAAAAAAGCTGTTCAAATTGTATGGCATGAGATAAGTGAAGTTTTCTTTTATAGTCCACAGGTTTAGCACTATTTTCTTTTCTCAGCTTATCAGCACATCACTTTCTGATTCTACCTGTTTATATCTTGTGTCTAATCTGTATAATGAGAAAACAATGTATGTGGGCATAGGATTACCTTTGTTTGCAACTCTTTTGTGATACTTAGATTACCTCCACATACCTTCCCAACAATTAATGATTTGTCTATCATCAAATACACTGCAACGCACTTAACATTGCATGATTCCTGTACCATCTGATACAAACATTTCCCTGTAATAAAACACACTCTGTAGCCTGCAAATTAGAACATCCTATAACAATACTTTCAGTACACTTGTAAGCAGTGCTTATGTGTGCCTCACAGTCATCCGGATATCTACTAACATATAGCCATTGTATAATAGGTTTGAGATAATATAGTTAAAAATGCTCAAGCTATGACCTTAAAAGCATTGAATCAAACAAAGCATTTTGTCTTTTGCAGTA
>NC_056743.1:1669907171-1669959671 GCF_019279795.1 Protopterus annectens | reverse complement strand
AAGCGGGAAAACTCAAAACAGCGAACAATGAGAACAGGGATCCCCCCCCCAAAAAAACACTAAATGAAGTGGGGGGGCTTTGCCCCACCCCCTTGTGGGGGGGCTGTGCTCCCACACCCTCCTACTTAAATATACCAACTCTGAGATCGCATTACAGTGAAGGAAACCACACAGCTAAGACGGCCGGACCAGTAATTTCTTTCCCTAGGAAAAAATTTGCTGTTCCGGCCGTTCACTATTTTGCCAGTTTGATATTTAGTTTTGAATTAACAGCGTTCAATCTTCTGATCGTTTGCTAAACTAAAGTAGACCCTATATAGATATATGTACCAAATATCAGTCCATCATTAAATGTCACTTTCAGTTTGCTGAGAAAAGTCAGCCAAGGTCATAAATACCAACATTTTTCCATCATCTAATGTTACTTCCATCAGTTTGCTGATATAACAGATGAAACCTTTATATTTGAAGTTATATGTATCAGTAGGGGAGTGATGTTCTCCCTCTGGGCCTGTAATCAAGGAGTCTGAATCCTCACTACTGACACTGGTGAGGGACATTCACTTGGAACAAAGATAGATACACACAGTATGTCCAGATGCAGCTCTCTGTACCAAACTCTATTTCCCTTTAGAGTACAGAGGGAATACACTCAGTCCAGGATCTAGGTTTCCCTATGTCTCTCTCCAGACCCCAAGTAAGACACCCCACTGGCAAAGCTATAGAGCTGAGTCCTCAGCCAAGTGTCCCAAGCCAAGTTCTCCACCACTCTCACTGTGAAACCAGTGCTCTGTGTCCCTGTTCCAAGTAGCTGACACACACACACACAAACACACACATATACACTTTGAGATTTGATTTTCACACACTCACACACACACACACACACACACATGCACACACACACACACACACACACACAAACACACACACACACACACACACACACACACACACACACACACACACACACACACACACACACACACACACACCTCTGGAAAAGGCTGGCATAGATTTACTAGCTGTGCCCCTCTATCCAGACTATAAGGTAGTTTCTACACAAGGATGCTGCAAAGCCAGCTGCTCTAAGGCTTTTACAAGGGTGCCCAATTATACTGAGTGAAATTAATATTAATGCAAATGGTAATATTGAATAAACAGCAAGGCTTTCAGGAGCGGCCATAGTGTCACCAAATAAATATAAGTACTCTCAAATGTTAAAATATTTTTTAAAAGACCAGCCACAATGAAAACTTTAAATATATTTAATAATAAATAAAAAAGAACATGAAAATACTAAATATCTATTTACAGTAAACACCAGAGTGTCAGTCACAGGAACTATCAAAAATAACACAGATGAATAGATTCATACAGATACAGAAAAACAGTACTTAACTAATCTCACTATATTTTCCTGACTGATCTAAAGAATTACGATTCCCTAAAGCAAGGCAAGATGAAGTCTGAATTCTCACCACTGACAATGGTGAGAGACATTCACTTGGAACAAAGATAGATGCGCACAGTATGTCCAGATGCAGCTTTGTGTACCAAACACAATTTCTCTTAAGAGTACAGAGAGAATACACTCAGTCCAGGATCTGGGCTTCCTTATCTCTCTCTCTCTCTCCAGGCCACAGGTAAGACTCCCCACTGGAATAGCTATAGAGCTGAGTCCTCTGCCAATTGTCCCAAGCCAAGTCCTCCACCACTCTCTCTGTGAAACCAGTGCTCTGTGTCCCTGCTCCAGTTAGCTGGCACACACACACACACACACACACACACACACACACACACACACACACACACACACACACACACACACACACACACACACGCACACTCTCACACACACACACACACACACACACACACACACACACACACACACACACACACACCTGGGATAGGGTGGCATAGATTTACTAGCTATGCCCCTCTTCCCAAAGTATAAGGTAGTTTCTGCCACAAGGATACTGCAAAGCCAGCTACTCTAAGGCTTTTACAAAGGTGCCCAATTATTCTGAATGAAATTAATATTAATACAAATGGTAATGTTGAAGAAACAGCAAGGCTTTCAGCAGTGACCACAGTGTCACCAAATAAATATAAGTACTCTCAAATGTTAAAATATTCTTTAAAAGACCAGCCACAATGAAACATTTAAATATATTTAATAATAAATAAAAAAGGACATGAAAATACTAAATATCTATTTACAATAAACACCAGAGTGTCAATCACAGGAAATATTAAAACTAACACAGATGAATAGATTCATACAGATACAGAAAAACAGTACTTAACTAATCTGTCTATATTTTTCTGACTGATCTAAAGAATTACTATTCCCTGGTTACTTACTAAAGCAAGGCAATATGAAGTAGGTGAGGGGGTCCTTCTTTGTCATGTTCCAAAAACAGACTGCTCTGAGACTTCAGTCTCATCTAGTATTAAAACATAATTTTTATGCTGTGTTACAGAATGACATCACATACATTTGGTCAACTGACTTTTGTTTCCCATTCTACCCCCGTTACCAGAAACATAACCAGAATGTCACACATATGTGCTACCATACACACTTAGAGCTTTAAGATCTGCTGTAGCTTCTGGAAGTCATAAAACAATTTCAGTCTTACACTCTTCCAGAGCAGCAATCAGTTTACCCCCCAAGAATAATATAGAAGCCTTCCCAGTACAGACTTTTTGTGTCTGGCTGCATTGAGACCTATGAGATACAATCTTTATGGCCTAATTTAAGTAATCACATTTCAGGACAGTTTTCTAAAAGTTTGCTGGCACTGAGCTTAACATCTTCTCTTCCAGTATCCTCTGTTACTAAATTAATTTCAACAGTTATAACACAGTCTGAGCTACAGATGTATTTCTTTTTCCTGTCCAGCAGGGCCTTCTGTTGGTACATTTTTAACACAAGCAGCATAACAAATACATTTTCATCACAGGCACCTGTACAAATCAATTTGATATATGAATGGCATATAATTCTTTACAAACCACCAACTAGCCATGGTGGCATACGATACACATCCACTGCCCTACTTATCCTGGCATAGATGGCAATACTTCATATTGTCACCCGCCCCACTTTGAAGACTCAAATTGTTTTTTCCAATGACCCTGGAAAAACATGGTTTGAGGGACATTAACCCATAGCCTGTCTTGAAAAACTCATCTGGATTAGCATTGCAAACCCCACTACAGTGCTGCACTGTCATGTCATATGCCTGCAACCCTAGGTTCCACCTTAGTAACTTGGAATTTTGCTGGCTGGCTTGATTTAGCCATGGATCCCCCTCAGAATCCTCCTGCCATACACTACAACTACTCAGCATAAGGGCCTCCCTATCATAGTAAGGCTTCATAATGTTAACATGGTACATTTTGTGCTTCTGCTCCTGACTAGCAGGTTTACCAAGTAGTTAACATCACTGACCTTCCTTACCATTTCAAAGGGTCCCTCCCAAGCTTCCTGCAGCTTATTGTGTGTGACAGGAATAAGAACCATAACCTGTTTTCCCACAGCATTCTGTTGGGTTTGAGCATTCCATTCATACCAGACCTTTTTCTGCTGTTGGGCTCCTGCCATGTTCTCCTGGGCCAAGCCCAGGAGATCCCTAAACCTTATCCTGAGGTTTAGAACACATGCCATAGTAGACTTTTTGTGGGATTCACACTCACCCCCCCACTCATCACAAATCAAATCTAAATGCCCCATTACCTTATGCCCATACAGCAAATTAAAGAGTGAAAACATGTGGATTCCTGGGGTACCACTCTGGTATTCAAACAGTGGATGAGGGAAATAATTGTTTAACTCCCTCCTAAACTGGTCTGCAAATGCATGTAGCATGGCCTTTTGTATAGAGTTTAACCTCTCCACAAGTCCATTAGTCTGGGGATTGTAGGGGGTGGTCTTTAGGTGCTTCAACCCACAGTGCTCCCACAGAGAACCCAGCAGGTCTGACATGAAATTGGCACCGATGCCAATCAGTATTTCTCTTGAGAAACCTACCCTACTGAATATCTCGAACAAAGCATTTGCCAGCTTCTCAGCCTTGATGGAGGACAGAGCCACTGCCTGAGGGTATCTAGTAGTATAATCTACTACCACCAGGATATATATCTTCCCTGTAGAAATTGGGATACTCAGAAGCCCTGCAACATCCATAGCTACCCTCTGAAATGGCACCTCAATCACAGGCAAAGGCATCAAAGGAGTTTTGGCCTTGTCTCTTGCCTTGGCTACATTTTGGAACTGCTCACAGGTCCTGCAGAACCCTGTTACATCCCTCACAATCCAAGGCCAATAAATGTTCTGCATAATGCATCTCTTGGTACGCTTTATGGCCATATAACCTGCAAAAGAAATGTCATGGGCTATGGCTAGAAGTGTCAGATGGTAGGCTCTAGGCACCACCAACTGCTGTATTACCTCACCCTCTAGCCCTCACTCAGGGGTCTACTCTCTGTACAGTAACCCTTTGTTCCACTATACAGACTCCCCTTTTTCTTGAGAATCAAGTGCCTCCCTAGCTACCTCCATGAAGCCCCTTAGTCTATGGTCCGAGAGCTGAGCCTGTGTCAACTCTAGCTTTGTGACCCTTTCCAGCTCCCTTTTCACAAGAAGCCTGGTATCCTCTGACAGCAGTGCCTCGCTGTCAGCCTGGGTACTGTCACTCACCTCTGTCTTTGCAGTCACTCTGTCCAATGGCCCTTCAGTACCTACTAGCAGCTGTGGCTCACATTCAGCCTCACTGCTACAGAGCAGCTCCCTCCCAGAAATAGCCACCTCACCATCCCTGGCTTCAGGTGTGGGGTCTGTCTGGGTCTCTGCAAGGCTACCAGACCCACATGTCCATCTCCAAGCGTGACTGCATGTAACTGCATGCACACAAGCTACTGCATTATCAAAATCATTCCCTATCAAGACATCTGGAGGCATATCCTCAAACACACCTACATGCTTGCTTTCTTTTCCACACCCCTGGATAAAGGCATTTGGAATGTGGTCCCTACTAAAGCTCAGATGGGAGTGGACTGTCCAAGCAAGTACTGCACCTCTTGAACCACTGCAGGCTTCACAATGGGTATGTCAGAGACTGTGTCTCATTTAGCAGTGGCCTGTTTTTCATCCACTAAGATAGGATATAAACTGCAGAGATAGATTAGTACCCCTGTTGTCCCTAGGTAACTTACCACTGGCATACTGTTATTCCCACTTGCTGTCTCCCCAAACTTTTGTTTTCCACCTTGCTTCCATGGACATCTATATGATACATGGCCCCACTGGTTACATTTAAAATATCTATCTCTTGATCCTGGCTGTGTGTACCTGAACTAGTGGCTTCCCCTGTTAATGGTGGACTCTGTTGCAGTGGTCTAGGGTGCTCACCATGGCTTCCCTTATATTCATAATCAATTCAATTATTTAACTATTACTTTCAAAGCTTTAAAGCAAGCTAGCAGCTTTGACAGATTTTTTAATGATGGTCTCCCTAAACTGTATATTTTCTGTTTGCAAAGGACAGTAGTCATTTTCAGAGTGTAGTATTTTGAAGGTTTCAGTTTTACTGCCTTTATTGTTGTCATTAGGAACCATAGCAAGCCATATTGGAAATAACTCTTTATAGTTGAGAAAAATGTATTAAATAATACCTGTGTTGCATGCAGCATAGGGTATCCCCTTCTTGTGCAGTGATGCCCTGCTTGTTAAGTAGATATCCCCTTTTTTCCCAGCTCATCTGCAGACTTACACTCCTGGTGTGCCAGCCAGATTTTCATGTCCTCATGCAAAGTGTTAAGGACTTATTCCCTCACCAAAAGGCTGCCATCCCTTCAAAAGTGGTGATCTGACACCCACTTACCCACCTATGAAAATAAGTGCTTAGATCAGCAATATAATCACAACCACTTTCATCTGGATTGTGTCTATTCTCATTAAACTTTTTTTCTATAAGCTTCAGGTGTTAACTTAAAGCATTCTAATAAACATTGTTTGACTTCATCATAAATTCAACAATTAGTATCAGAGAATTTAGAAACAGCAATTTCAGCTTTACCAAGGAGTAAGGGGGCAGGAACCGTACACAGAGCCCTTGGTCAAGATTATACTGTTGACATACTCTTTCAAATATATGAATAAAACTATCAGAACTATCACCCTCTATAAACTGTGGAAGAAATTTATTGACCTTTATTGCTTCTGGGATATGTTTATTCCCTTCCCCATTACCTCCATGTTCCTTTCAAAGACTCAGCATCTCCCTCCCATGTTCATGTTGCTTCTTATTTTCTTCAGCCTCCAAATGCCACAGTCTCTCACTTTCTTCAACCTCTAAATGCTACAATCTCTCTGCTGATTATAATTCAAAATGTTTGACCTCCAGTCCAACTCTTTTTAACTCCAGATGGACTTTTAAGTCTTCAGAGGAAATGGTGAACTGTCCTGTTTCTGAGGGCTGTAAATTCCCATCACCAGACTGGTTACCCCCCTGCTTGCTTGCCTGAGCTGCAACTAAGGCTGAAATAATTTCCTCTTTAGTCAGGTTGGCATGCAACAGGCCTTAGGCTTCACACACCTTAGCCAACTTGTTCTTTGTCAGCTTGACATAATCCTCTGCTGACATCTTTGTCTGCTTTCCCTGACAAAATTAAACTAACAAAATAAATAAATAAAAATGTTGTGAAAATGAAACACTGCATGTTTATCTTGTGGCTGCTGAAAGTACACACACCTTTAGTGACAACTGCCTACAGGCTACAGAAGTTCAACAAATATCCCACCACTGCTCACCAATATGTGATGACCCCCTCTGGGCCTGTAATCAAGGAGCCTTAATTCTCATCACTGACACCGGTGAGGGATGTTCACTTGGAAAAAAGATAGGTACAAACAGTATTTCCAGATGCAGCTGTCTGCACCAAGCATAATTTCCCTTAAGAACACACACAGGGAACACACTCAGTTTAGGGTCTGGGCCCTCAATAAGACTCCCACTGGCACAGCTATAGAGTTAAGTCCTGTCTTCAGCAGAGTGTCCCAAGCCAAGTCCTCCACCACTCTCTCTCTGTGACACCAGTGTTCTTTGGCCCTGCTCTAAATAGCTGACACATGCACTTTTTGAGATTTGAATTTCACACACACACACACACACACACACACACACACACACACACACACACACACACACACACACACCTGGGAAATGCTGGCACAGATTTACTAGCTATAAACACCTGCCCAGACTATAAGGTAGCTTCTGCCACCAGGATACTCCAATGCTTGCTACTCTAAGGCTCTTTGCAAGAGTACCTAATTATATTGAGTGAAATTAATGCTAATGGTAATTGACCAAACAGCAAGGCTTTCAGGACCGGCCACTGTGTCACCAAATAAATATAAGTATTTTCAAAGGTTAAAATATTTGCTAAAAGTACAGTCACAATGAAAAGTTTAAATATATTTAATAATAAATTATAAAAGAACATGAACATATTAAATATCTATTTACAATAAACACCAGAGTTTCAATCACAGGAAATGTTAAAAATAACACAGATGAATAGATTCACACAGATACAGAAAAACAGTACTTAGCTAATCGCACTATATTTTCTTGACTGATCTAAAGAATTACTATTCCCTGGTTACTTACCAAAGCAAAGCAAGATGAAGAAGGTGAGTGGTACTTCTTTGTCAGGTTCCAAAAACAGACTGCTCTGAGACTTCAGTCTCATCTAGTATTAAAACAACATTTTTGTGCTGGATTACAGAATGACATCACATACATCTGGTCATCTGGCATCTGGTTCCCATACTTTCCCAAAATGGTGTTTTATGATTGTTTTTTCTGTGCACAGTTTTCAAACTTTATTGGATATGCTATCCGATACATGATTTGTAGTTTTCCACTTCTCTTGATCCCTGACTCAGTACAATGTATGGCGATGTGTTTTTGCAACAGTTTTTATTTGCTGTTAGTATTGTACATGTTATTCAGTGGTTCTGAGGATAACATTATTGACAAAAGAACTAAACTGTGATTTTTAACTTTTTGAAATAAAGGTTCATATGTGAGTTTTGTGCTACCTGGTTGTTTTACACATCTGTTACTGACTTTTTAACATACCAGATCCAGAGTTTCACTTGATTTTATTTATGGTATTACAAATAGATTATCCTAGTTTTCCAGCAAGAGAGTATTACATAACTTCTCATATATTTACTTCATGAAGTAGTGAATGCACTGAGATGCACTTGATGCTCAATGATGTAATCATTGGCCATAACTTCAAAGAGTTTAGTAGTGGACCTAGCATAGGTAAAAGTGGTAGATAAAGTAATAGAGTTGGGGAGTCTAATAGGAGGTGAAGGGAAGAAAGAGAAGTGAGAGCTAGTATTTATAACCTGGAATGAGTGTGGAATTTGCCACCTAGTAAAATGAGGAAAATATATTACATACAGTAAGCTAGATGAAAAAATAGAGATATATCCCTGGATTTACTAAACTTCCACGCAGGACTAGCTTAGTCCTGCATGGAAGTGACCATTTAGGACCAGGATGGCAGCGAGCTATGCATATTAATAAGGCACACTGCCCAAGCTCCTAGGCTTACACGGAGCATGTAAAAGTGCAGGGGGTGTGTCTGAGAGCAGAGCTCTCAGAATAAACATGCCCCTGCAATGTGGAACAGTAGAAAGGGGTATGCAATGAGCAAGACCACTCATAGGCGACCACATATCCCCAACAACAGTCCCCTTGTGTATAATAGCACCAGAATGTAGTAATAAAATGAAGAAACCCTATATATATTTTTTAAATCCAATTGAAGCTAACCATAGGTGCGTTGGTTTGCCCATCGCTTAGCTATGGGTAAAGCAGCTTAAAAGGCTGAAGAGGATAACAAGGCAGATATATACAAATGAAGCAGCACAGCAACAGTATAGTGGGCAGAGCATTCACCTAATGAGCAGGCATTCTCGGTTCGAGTCCCACTGCAGCACATTTTATTTTAAATGGCAAAGCATGTTATGACCAATATTTTTGTTGCATAACCCACTAAATAACATATATTTATGAACTGGAGTACTGCAGTAAATGCACATGTGAGGTGTCAGTATCATAATGAATAAGGCACTAGTAAGCAGGTGAAAGCACAAATAAGCAGTGGTAAGCATATGTAAGCACTAGTAAGTGGCCTTAAGCCCTTTTGCATGGGGGTAAGCAATGCCTAACTGGCTAAGCATTTCTAAAGCTAACTCTCTGTAAGCAAATGTAACGGCAGGTTAGCAGTGCTTTCCATTGTGCAAACCTGCTTACAACTGCTCAAAAGTGCCTTAATCACTCTGTATCCAACGGCCCTTGTTCTGCCCATCAACAAAATAAACAGCCATGCTGGTCTTAAACCCAACATCCTATACACCATAGTCCAAGTAGTTATTCACCAAGCCATTGCAGTAATAAAGAAGAATGAGGTAGTAGTAAACATGTCCTCACCATAGTATAACCAAACTGAACCTGTGAAAGGCATCAGTATACAGGCATATGTGCCATAACCCACTACATAACATAAATATGTGAAATGGAGTACAACAGTAAGCCCAGAAGTGAGGTGTAATTGTAATAGTGTTGAAGTCCCCAATAAAAGACAAGAACCCCACAGAGTGTACGTACACATCATCAGGGATACCAGGCATACATATAAGGTGTAATGGATAATAACACAATGCCAAAAAGCATTATAATGAAGGTCTAATGTAAGCAATGCTAAACACTGCACAGGCCAGCTTAGGAGGTGTGAGCAATGTGTAGACCAGCTAACTCTTTGTGCCCAGTGGTATTCCCCTTTAAACAATGCCAACCTTAGGTAAGTAGGTTTGCCCATAGCTTAGCCTTTTCAAAACTGGCCAATCACAGAAAAGTGTGGGAAATCGGCCCTACTTTAACCCAAGAGGCGGGAATACATCTCATAACTGGTTGTAGCTTCCCTTTGCAGGCACTATGGCAGTAAGGGGAGAAGGAGTGCACTTCTGGGTGCAGTGCTGGTGCATCCAGGAGTCCAAGGTCATGGCAGGACTCTTAGTTTAAGACCATACACAGATGCTGCTGCAGGGCCAGTACCAGGGCTGCCAATAGAAGGCAGAGGCCTGGGACCGCCTTGCCCATGATCTTACCAGTGCCACTGGCATACCCTGAACTGGTGAGCAGGTCAGGCACCACTATGCTGACCTGAAGCAGCAGAAGGGGGACCTCTTGGAGGAGTGGCTCCAAGAGGCTAGAGCATCAGGCGATGTTCCAAACTTGTGTAAGTATCACTCCAGTATGTGTGTAATAAGTGACAACTCAGGTATATCACGGATAGGTATGGCTAAATATTCCTCTTAAGTCCCCCACAGCTGCAATGGAGCGGGCCGTGAACCAGGAGGCCCACATCTGCCACCTGGTGCAGTTGCAATGTGAGGTAGGTCAGTAATACTTATGCTTTTACTATCATAGGAAATAAAAATAAAAGTAGTAGTAAATTAATTGCTAGTATAAAACCTGTATTGTTCAAAGCAAGTACTGCATACACTAGAGAATATAGCAGGAAGAGTCTCATATTGTTTGTATGGCAATAAAAGTGTAATATCCTGACAAAACAGGTCTAACTACTGGACTGCATGTGTATATTCTGGTATCATATGGTAATGTAGATTTGCAATCATGTAATAGTACTGTAGTATTAAGCACTGTTACCCACACCATGCACCATAAATTGAATGTGTAGGAATGCCTGGATATGACAGGTGTAATCCCCAGAGGCCATTTAGTACACCTGAGAGACACATAGACAGTAAACAGGGAAACTGCAGACAGCAAAAAACAAATAGCACATGCAACTGAGATGTGAACTGTTGTTTTTTAGTGCACACAGCCACGGTTCGAATCCTACCAGTGATAGTAGTCTGCATACAGAATCATACCCCACAACTATACAGATATGTCCAGAGTGTCGATTAAAGTGGCCCATATCTATTGTCTATCAGCCTGTTCCCCTGGGAAATCAGTGGGATGATTCGAGACATATAGGCAGCAAACAGGAAATACAACTGATTGACACACAAGTAATGACAACAAACCTGGCACACTAGCAACTCCCCAATACCTTATGTGACTAAGAAGCAACGCATGTCCCATTTACACCCCAAATTGTTAAGCTGTGGTCAGAGTGTATACAGTAACAGAGTGAGATGTATGTGCATAATAGTAATGTGGAACCTGGTACTGTGTGTGGGAACATTCAGGTAGTGCTAATAAACATTCCTCCCACAGGTCTGTCAGATACCAACACTGTGCCCAGAAATACAAGAATGATATGCAGTTGCTCTGAATAATGAGGTATTACAAATCACTGTCACTCACACTGTCCTACAACACATAACTGTCTAGGAATTCTGTATAAGAGTGTTGTTATGCAAGATCAGAATGCATAAGCACAGGGGATTAACATGACAGAAAGCAGATTGGAGATATACAGCAATACCAATATAGCAGACACAACTGTGATGGACAGTGTTTAAGTTGCAGCAGACACAGCCATGATCTGAATCCTGTGAGTGGAAGTAGACTGCATAAAGATTCATACCCCACAACTGTAAACATGAGGCCAGAATGCCCAGTATATGTGCCCATATCTGCTGCCTGTCCCCCTGGTAAGTCTGTGGGATGATCCCAGACGTGTAGCCAGCAAACAGGGAATACAAGTGATTGTCAACCATCATGAGAACACACCTGCCACTGTAGCAACCCCTGAAACTGTTAGGAGAGTAATATTTCACGTATGGCCTAACTACACTCCCATGTTGTCAAGCTGTGACCGGTGTGTGTATAGCAGCAGAGTGAGATGTATGTGCATAATACTAATGTGTAATCTGGAACTTTGTGTGGCAACAGTTATTTAGTGCTAACAAACATTGCTCCCACAGGTACGTTGGATACGAACACTGTGCTGAGAAATAAAGACCAATATAACCTGTTCTGGTACTGTCCACCCTGGTATTGTAGGGGATTTTGAGTGTTTCAGTTTCTCTGAATAATGAAGTATCACTGGTCACTGTCACCCACACTGTGCTACATAATATAACTATGTAGGAAAGCATGAATATGTGTGTGTGTAAGGTCACTAAAGATGGAAGAGAGCAATATTCTAGATATGTCCAGGCACACCAGCATGTAGACATGGCCAGAGTCTGTGCAGAACAAGTTGGATAGCATAGTGCAAAACATCAACCCAGAATCTGGGCGTATGTGTACAAACAGTTAGTCAGTGTTAACAAACATTCCCTCCACAGGTATGCCAGGTAAGAGGTGTATACTGCAGGTAAAACCTGTTCATGTGTAATGATTTCAACAGCCATATCACTGACCAAAATAAGGCTATAGGGTAGTGTAGTAAGACTTGTAAGGTACAGATAACAGCACTGACTAAGAAAGTAATGTGGACTACAGGAATATACTACTTATTAATTGCCACCCCCCCCCACCTTATCTCCAACAATAATCAACATACCCACTCTGACTGGTATGTACTGACTCTGATAATGTCCAATTCTTTGATAAATATTTTAATGGTTTGCATGCATTATTCCAACATTATTGGCATGGTGCCATCAACGTACCTGCATGCTGTTCTTATTACCACTGTGGTTCCATATATGCATGTGTTTAGTTTGCTATGCAGCTGTTCCGTATCTGGTGTCTGGGTTAATGGGAATATCTATGTATGCTGTTGTAGCTAACCCTGGAATTTATTGACTATTACTTATGCATATATGATGAAATCTAAACATTATAGCATGCCTGGGAAGGCCGGTACCAGCGGACCCACCTGTCCCACCTCAGCTGGCCAAGGCACCGGGCACCAGCATGTCTGGGGCCTAACCCCGGACCTCCTTGTCCATTGGTCCTGCACCACCTTCAGGTTGAACTGCCTCAGGGAGTGGGGCACACCCCCCTCAGGACTGGGCATGGATAGGCACTTGTCACAAGTCACCAGGTCGGGGTTGTGGTGCATAGAGTGATCAACAAGCAGTTTGGTGATCTTCTGCACCAGCTCGAGTGCCGCGTGTCACGATTAGAGAGTCAGCCTGGCTCTGCGGCTCAGCCCTCATCAGAGCCACCTTCTGGGCTGTGAAGGTGCAGTGGTGACTGCCCATGAGTGGGGAACCTCAGTCCCACTGTTAACACTATGCGGCTTGTGGGCTACCGATATCCCAACACCCCTCCCCATCAAGGTGTTTACCCCCCACATGTGTCATATACCATTCCTGTATGCGTCATGTGTGTCTTGTCTGTCAACCTACCTCCCCAAATATATCTACTACCCCTCCCCAACATCCCACTCTCACTTGAAAAAAAAGGACAATCTGTTCCCACAAAAAAAAAATCTCACCCCATGCATAGCTGTAATCCAGTCTCATTGGCATCACAACTTATTATTGTCCTCATCCCTCTCCCAGGGGTTTGAGTGTCTAAATCTACCTCCAAATTTAGTGTATATGCACAGCTGTTGCTGTAGAAGAAAGGGGCAGCTATGGACCTTCCCTACAACCATCCTGCACATCCCTAGCTATTTTCCCTACTGTCTTTCCCTCCTTGTACCCCTTTTTCACCACTTTCCTATCAACCCTTTTTTTCTTTTCTTTTAAAGAAATTAGCATGGGAGTAAGCACTTTTAAGCAGCAGTATGTGAGTCTAAGCCTGTTTGCGCTGGGCTAAGCACTGCCTACACAGATTAAGCAATTTAGAGGCTGAGTATAAGAAATTGCAACCAGAAGTTAGCAGTGCTTACCTCAGCGCAAACATGCACAAACCCGCTTACAACTGCTTTAAAGTGCCTTAATCACTCTGTATCCAATGCCCCATGTTCTTCCCAGCAACAAAATAAACAGCCTCTGCAAAGTTCAAACCCAGGACACTGTACACCATAGACAAAGTGATTGGCCACAAAGCCATGCCAGATACACATAAATCTGATGTTTTCAGAAACAGATCATCCAGTCCAGTCTTGCAACAGTACAGAGAATGTATGCCAACATCTAGATGTATATGTATGTGTAAATATATTAATATCTAAACAGATACAACATATATATATATATATATATATATATATATATATATATATATATATATATATATATATATATATATATATATATATATAAGTATATATGAACATATATACATGCAAATGCCTACAACACAGATATATGTCTACACCTACATGTCTACATATACACAGCAAGTTACATATATGTAAGCAGATATATATCTATATACCTACATAAATATATATCTGCTTACATATATGTAAGCAGATATATATCTATGTAGGTATAACAGACATAGTTTTATATATATATATATATATATATATATATATATATATATATATATATATATATATATGCAGATATATATATATCCATATAGGTATATATGGACATACATGTGTAGATAGCAATGGGAGAGTAACTAAATCATAAATGTCCACATGCACCATTAATGGGGTTGAGAGGCCCCAAACAATATACGTCTTGTACGAATAGGAATACCCCCCCCACAGCCAAACACATCCGCCCTGCAATACACTACCAAGTGTTGCAGATCCCATAACCAGGTCCTGACACAAAACATGGGCACAAGATGTTAACAATACTATATCCCACCTGTATGATGTCAGGCTTGTATTGATAACATATCATGCAGTACAGTCTGGCTCCCATAGGAAATGTAAAATATGGAAGCTATGAAGATCCCCAGGATACATATACACAGACACATATCTGCAGATACAGATATACATATATGCATATATATATATATATATATATATATATATATATACATATATAGATACACCTGTGACTACACATACACACGCAGAGATATGTACAGTAAGATACTCATGTAGTAGGCGCACACAATATGGAACAGCCACTATGCCTGCAGTTAACATCCTAACAACTGGACACTGGATGAGCCACCCATACAAATGACATATGTTGCCTGCAACATATACCCACAGAGAGGTCATAGGATAAAACACCACATACAGGTTTGCAGGAATGGAATACCTGTATTTGTGTACTATTACCAATGTATATGCCATGTCATATAGCTGTTCAGACACTGACATCCATATAAACAGAGTAATGCAACTGTGAAACAGTTATACTAATACAGTAGTCTGGAAAGCTCCACAACTGTTGCTGTCCAGGCCAAGCCCTTCAAATCGTACAATAGTAATGACAGACTGGGCCACAGTATACCACACCATCAGCAGTAAGTGATGCAGGTGTATAGTCCAGCAGCCCCTATCTACACTCTGTACACAATCACTAGGTGGTACAGATTTCAGTTGGCCAAATGGGATGTAACTGATACATAACAAGGCATAACTGACACCATCACAGGCACACTGGCAAACAGAACAGTTTGTATGGCAGGAGGCAGTAGGCCTGCAGTAACCCACTTTATGTAAGTAATGTCAAGACAGGTGAAATGTATGGTATTGTATATCCAGATACCTTATGGCAGCTCACCCATGATACCCCCACAGTTTGTAACAGCCTAGGTTATGTATGGTTCACCCCCCCCAGACTCAATAATACAGGGCCATATACCACTGTTACATACACTGGCCTCTGAAGTGCATATGAGCACACATGTATTGTGTAGGTGAAGCCCACACATATATGGCCCCAGCCCCACTGTATGTGTTGGGGATACAACAGCAGTGGACTGCTGGCAGGAATGGCAGTGTGGTATATGTATATGTGCATATGTATCACTATCTGTATATGTGTAGACATATAATGCTCTGTATATGTATATATCTGGGTGTGTATATGCATATCTATGTACACATACACACCCATCTATATATGCAGATATGTACATGTATAATTACCTATATAGGTATCTGGATAATTATATGTACATATATATTCTCCATATGTCTTGAACATGGGGTGTAGCCCTACCTCAGCCCCTATAGTCCCAACTCCGTAGTGCATGGGGATGTCGGTATGTATAGCAGGTATATTAGTAGACTATTGCTACTGTAATAGGGATTGTCTTCACAGACATGGTGTGTGTGGGAGGTCACATCTGCTTTTCACATGTGCACCATTGGCTACTGACAGACACCCTAAGGACATCATAGTACAGTACCACTGCAAGCACGTAATGCTCTTGTGGACTACAGCAGAGATATTGGCTAATAATTGTGGACATTCTTATACACTCTGCACAGTCCAGAGGTATACACAGAACCCCTTAGTGCAGAACATGTGGACCAAGCCTGACAATATGGATGTTAACAGCCATGTAGATGGGTATAACACATAATGACTGGTATACATTCGCCACCATAGGTTATGCATTCACACACCCCTGTCTGTCCTGACACATAATAACTGCTGGTACAGAGGTGCCATGGCCACGTACTACCCACTAGATATTGACATATGTCTGTACAGCATCCCACCGCTCCATCTGACATACATGACTGTTAAGGGAGGCCCAGCAGCAGTACATCTGGCAAGTATCTGCACATGACATCTCACTGGGTAAGTACACTAAGCTGCTAGGCATGTAACAAAGCACTGTGCAGGCTACAGGCAGACTGGATCAACAATGGCCTACATCTCCTATGGGGAAGGCACACGTACCTGCATATATAGCAGGCAGTACAGGCATATCACAGCACAGGGTAAGATACAACTGTGTAGAAGTGCATAACCACAACCAATGTGAACACAGCCACAGCCACATATGGTAAGCTAGCATAATGTTACAGTATATGGACTATCTGTTCAACACCATCCTCATATGTGCCACTCACACACTAACCCTACATATACTGGGTCACTACACAGTGTGGTCTGATGCCTGTCTGTGGTATGGGACATGTGTGTGTATGGCCCTACAAATGTGTAAGCCAATATGGTAACATACTGTGCAGCAGCATATAACATCAGATAGGATGGGACCTTGAATGATGACATCTACCACAGTCTGTACACAGGCCAAGGTACATATTGACAATACACACACTGTCGACATTCATTATAAGTACACAGACCTAGGTACTATACAAACAACTACAGAATGTCCAGGTTATGTCATCAAATATAACCCCTACTGTATATAACGTGTAGCAGTCTAATATCTTACTGGCTTGTTATCAGATATGATGACACTAATTATGATGTACAGCACATATGCTCCTCTTAATGAATGACATATGTACAAAGGTTGACAGAGTTGTGGATGGAAGCACATACACAGGGGTAATATTGACATGTTGCTGTGATAACATCTTACATTTACTGTTGTAACAGGGTTTGTCGCAACATATGCCCTTTGAGGGATATGAAGTCAGTAACTGTCCCAGCTTTCAATGTCTACAGACTGCAATCCTCACACTACCTCCTGCAGTTCACAGATACATGTTCTGTGGGTAACACATGAAACCAAAGGCACCACGCACTGCCCATTCTGCAGATGACCCTACAAATGGGGAGTCCTCATAAACATAGAACTGACATGACAGGTATTAATACATGCAGGACAGCCACATCCGCACACACCCTGTTAAACCAACATTACTCTGAATGCAGTATAGCAGCACTTACAGTCTGTAGTCAGGTCAGGCACATCCCCCTTCTGTGTGTTGGCCTGTTTCCACAGTGTATGTTTTCAGAGGTAAATCCCCAATCCATCTGAGATGCTGTTTGCCAAACAACAGATTGATTTCCTGCTCACAGTGAATGGAAAGACCGAATACCAACATGATGTTCCTAGATATTGGAGTGTGTTTCCATGTAATTGACTATGGGAATGTTACCACAGCTGTTCCACATGCAATCAGCTAGGGGAGGGCTGCAATTCATGCAGCAGCCATCAGCTGATCATGAGCATCACTTAAAATGCACATGCTGCTGCCTAAGCAAAGCAGGTGTAGGTCTCCACATCCACCAGTGAGGGAGTGAGAGAGGCAGACAGAGGCAATGGCAAGTCAGGGAGGTGTGGGAGAGTAAAACTTAAGCATGTTTCTGTCACACACCTACCAGCACAGGGTATCAAATCCCTGACAACTATGTAGTGCTATCATGGTCCTACAGAGTTATTGGATGTGGCACATAGGTTACTTTTTGTGGAGTCCTCAGAACATATATGCGATGGTGAGTGACATCTGCAGTAGGGATATGGTAGCTATATGGTAGGTGAAGTACACGTGCCTGTCTGGATGAACAGGTGCTAGCATCAACACAGCCACACTCTCACAGGGACGCACACACATTCACACACTTGGCAGGACCACGGGTACAGCTCATCACTAGTGAGATGTCCACAACACATTACTGTGCAGGTATCACATGCACCACACGAGTCATATAGAGGTTATATGGGCAAAGGGTATGGGGAGGTGTCTGATAGACAGCATGCTTCAATATGCCACTGGGGGTTATAGTGAGTGTGGATGTGATCATACACATCATACAACACACACACAAACTCACAGGGTGCCAGTACTGACATGCATGGGTACATTTCTGCATGGGTATTTGGTGGTCGACTGTGCCAGATGGCTATACAAGGCTGGGTGATGGGTATACCTTGACATCAGGCCACATGACAATGGTTTGCATTGTGGCTCAGGGTTGTGGTTTCTGCAATTGCCCACACAGGTGGGTATTGTATCCACCATCCAGTCATCTGGGTGACTATTGCATGTGGCCAATGCTGTGCATCATTTGCTATGTATGTCTTCCTTAGTCCATGACATGGACGGTGTCTGAGATGTGCACAACTCCCACATGCATGTACAGTGACATGTGGAACTGTACCTGTGGTGTTGGGCCTATGTTGTGTACACAGATTATCATCAGATATGCCAGTCTTGACCACCTGTGGCAGGAACTGGTAATGGACAGCAGGTTAACCCTGCACATACATTGATAGCATGCTAACAGCATTTCCTGGTGTCAGTGGCATCTGTCCATACAGGACATGTTTTCAGGCATGGTATGTTCTTTGTAAGTCACATGTGATGGCACCACAGGTGTTGCAGGTGTCCAGTGGGGAACATGGGGAAGGTGCACTGTCTGCATGTATGCGACTATTGGACAGATGGACAGGGTGCTATGCCATCTGTAGGCCACTTCAGTCACTCCATAGTTACAATCAGTGGCCAATACTACACACATATTGGCTGTTGCCTCGCATGTGTGTATAAGACATGGGTTGAGAGTGTGCTCTGGGTAATACTGGGGTTGCTAACTGTGATTGCCTGGCCTTGATGTCACATGTATGGGTATGGATTTGCACCCCAGCCTCTCGGCTATTTCACATCTGTTATCCCTGTACAGTAGCCATTGTGATATATACTAGGGCCACCATATAGGAAATTTGTAAAACCTGCTCCACATTGGACCCAGGTGTCACACACTCACACCCACCTCCATACAGGATACGAGTTACAAACACACATACACTTGTCATGTCTGGGAGTAGAACCCCTACCTAACTAGTTTATTACACTACACAGTTATAGTACTCACCACAGAAATTACTGGAGTACTCTTTCCCCAAAGGTATATATCACATTGGATGACATCTGCAGGATTGACAAAGTAGAAAACACACACAAGACATCCACAACCGACATGTGTGGGTATAGGACCCCTAACAGAGGTCTATATCACACTACAGCAGTACATAGTTATGGCATGTGCTACAGAGATTACTGGTCTACATCCTTCACAGAGGTGTATTTCTAGGTGGATGACATCAGCACCCTTGTCAAAGTAGAGCATACGAATTGTATGGAGTGTGACTACCCTAAAAAGCATTGCTCTCTACCCAGACAGGGACAGACAGACACACACACAATTACCAAGTCTGGGATTAGAACACCTACCTAATTTTTTATACTACAGCAGTACACATTTACAGCACATGCTACGGAGATTACTGAGATGCAACCTTCCCAGAGAGGTATTTCTAGGTGGATGACATCAGCAGCCTTACCACAGTAGAGCATTTGAATTGTAGGGGATGTGACTACCCTAAAAAGAATTGCTTTCTACACAGACAGACACACACGCAAACACATACACACAGTTGCCAAGGCTTGGGTTATAACTCCTACCTATCTATTTTTTCACACTACAGCAGTACACAGTTATGGCATGTGCTACAGAGATTACTGAGATACAACTTTCCCAGAGATGTATTTTAGGTGGATGACATCAGCAGCCTTACAAACGTAGAGCATGTCAATTGCAGGGAGTGCGACCACCCTAAAAAGCATTGCTCTCTACACAGACCGACACACACACACACACACACACACACACACACACACACACACACACACACACACACACACACACACACACACACACACACACACACACACACACACACGCACACACACGCACACACACACACACACACACACACACACACACACACACACTCACACACACACACAGTTGCCAGGACTGGAGTTAGAACTCCTACCTAACGGGTTTATCACACTACAGCAGTAAGCAGTTATGGGATGTGCCATGGAGATTACTGGGCTAAAATTCTCCCAGAGGTGTATTTCACAGTGGTTGACCTCAGCATGCTTGTCATAGTAGGGTTATGGGGAGGGCAGTGTGTGTGCATAGGCCATAACCCATTCATGTTGGGGTTGACACGCCACATGAGGGCACAACCTGGGTCATATTTCACAGGTACATGTATACAGCTGCTAGATGACTACTTCCTTGAACAGTCATGTTGCACAGGTGGCACGTGCACCACATACTCTGTAATGCTGACAGATACCGGTGGCTAGTATCTGCAGTGAGTGGCATCTGACCTTTGTGTGGTTGTGGCCCTTTGGCTGTGTACTGGGTGGGACAGGCCTGGATGGCTCCTTGTCACAGTCACCCTCTTCCACACATCTATGTACATCTACTTTTGGCTTATTATAGTGTGTTCTCCTTACATATATGCCTGTATTCCTATCCACTGTGTGTGCAAAGCATGAGTGGTGCATACTGAGGAGTGTCTGCACTAACATCTGCGGCTGCCAGATATGTCTGGTCCACTGGTGTTTGCAGACATGGCCTTCATGTTTTTAAGTGTGTGAGCTTGCCTAGTATGGCCGTCTGTACTGAATGTCTAGATTGAGTCCAGGTAGTTTGTACTGCAGTGCTGACCTTTGTGTTGTGCGCCTACAGGTAGCATGCTGTCTCTTTAGGGTATCCATCGATCATTTGGCATTGACTGTTACTACATTTCTGCATAGGATGGGGGGGAGCACACCTGACTATTTCTACATTTCTACACAGGATTGGGGGGCACACCTGACTGTTACTAGATTTCTACGAAAGATGGGGGGGCACATCTGACTATTTCTACATTTCTACACAGGATTGGGGGTACACCTGACTGTTACAACATTTCTACGTAGGATGGGGGGCACACTTGACTATTTCTACATTTCTACACAGGATTGGGGGGGCACACCTGACTGTCACTACATTTCTACGTAGGACGGGGGGGCACACCTGACACTTGTACACATTTGCTAGGACTGTACTAGTATGTCAGGTACTCCATTTCAGTCTGTAGTCTTACCTATCGTGCTGACTCGAGGCATACCAGTGTACTACAGATCATAGCTTTTAATTACCTACATATTCTTTCTGACTTCCTACCCTTTAGAACTGACATCCCACTGCCTAACCTGCTGTAGTCTGTCTGTGTAGGCCTGGGGGTGAGGTTACCCATAGGCCTCATTCAGAGGCCATAGCACAGCCTTTGTTTGTGTTTGTCTACACCTGTCCTGCTGGCTGTGACTGTTGTTGGGTATGTGAACTCCCCTGACTGGCATGTGTGAGTCACTTACCTTGTGGGTGTCCCAGTATTGAGGGTGGTGCTGCAGGGCTGCCTATGTCGGATGCACATAGTACACTCCCTACACATGGTTAAGCATAGGTAGTGTAATGTTTGACATCCCTTTTACTGTATGTGAGAGTCAGAGAGAGGTGTTATTACCTAGGTCCCTCCTGTGTCAGTGTATGTGCTCTGCGTTGCCTCTTTGCCAAGGCCAGGGCATATTGGGCACACCTCCTTCTGCCTACTGGGGCAGGCTCAGGTTGTTCCTCCTCTGAGTCACTCTGTGCCTGTGCAGGCCTTGGAAATGGTGGGGGGCTGTGTGACCCTGCCCTGTGCTGTTCCTGCTGCAGCTGTTTCCACAAGATCATAGTGTGTGGCATGGCACATACAAGGATCATTTGGGTACATGTAGCTGGTGAGTATTGCAAGGCTCCACCGGATGTGTCCAGGCACCAGAACCATGACTTGAGCCTCCCAAACACATGCTCTACTATAATTATGGTCTGTGTGTGTGGCTCATTATGGAGTTCTTGTTCGGGTGTGTGTGCATTTCTGATGGGTGTCATCAGCCATGGCTCCAGTGTGTATCCAGCATCCCCCACTTGGTGACCATGAGGGATGTCCCCATTGGCAAATCTCTGGTACAGTTGCATCAGATGCCACATGAGGGAATCGTGATATCTTCCAGGGCAGCCAGCACACACATTCATTATTATTCTCTGGGCATCGCACATTACCTGGTAGTTGATGGAGGGGAAGCCCTTGTGGTTGATGTAGACTCTACCCTGCTCACCGGGTGGTGCTTTGATGCGTTTTCCCTTCCCATTGCCATCCTGTTTATGCCCAGGTATGCGCCTCACAAACAGAGTGCTCAAATGTGCACAGTGCTGCTATTTCCTAGTTGAACTTCTTTTTTCTTCCTGTAAAACCCGGTGTGTGGTGCACACACCTGTGTAAGCTTTGTAAAGAGTGCTAGGCAGGTTTAGTCACATCCCCTAGCTTAGCTGTGCTAAGCTAGGAGCAAACCCGAGCCACAGGGTTCCAATCTGCTTACAGTATGCCTGATACTCACCCCCATGATGTCACCTAGTTCCTAGACTTACACCAAACTATTCCTACTCTTACACTGTTGGGACCTGACTCACATGCTGGGGAAAACTGGGATTCACTATCCTTCCCCTCATTTGCATAGGATTGCCTGCTAATGCATAGTTATATGTCTCACACTGAGCCTCCCCCTTAGCAACCACTACTCGCTGACCATGCTGTCTTCTGCCTGGCATTGACTTGCATGGCAGAATACTGATTTTAGTTAGAATGCTTAATTTAAGTTAATTTTGTTATTTTCACCCCAATCCCGTTTGCGAGCCACTGCCCTACGCTTAAACAGCCGAGATTGGCTAAAAAAATAAAAGTTGATTTTTGTGTTTTTTTTACTGTTTGCATTGCCAATGGCCTTATACTTGGCCATTGGCATGCTTACTACATGATACTCAGCCTTTATTTGGAGCTGTCACAGCTCCGTTTTGGATTTTGCAGAAATGTACTCGGTTACTAACCAAGTACATTTCTGCAGATAGCACTAGTCTTGTATGGATGGTTGCAAGCTTCATGGATTGCAAAATCACCTAATTTGCATAGATTTCTCCTGCAAATGGGATGATTTGCATAAAAGGGCTTAGTCTGTGCAGGATTAGTGCAGGAGGGCTCATGCATGTACCTGCAAGCTGTTCCTGGATCGCACGGCAGACGTATTGGCTGCTTGAGCTCCTGCACCGATCTTGCACACCATGGAAGCTATAGAGAATCCAGGGGATAGTGTTTTTACAAGAAGTATATTAAAAACAAAGCAAAATGAAATGAGAGGTAAATACTGGAATACATAGTTAATCAAAGGAGTAAACAAATACAGGGGTTTAATTCATATGAGAATAGTATGGTACTAGAAATAATTATTGGAGCATATAATTGCAATATATAAACACTAATGATATATTTATTTATTTGGGTCTTATCCAATTTTCAGTCCAAGTAGAATAATAGCCAGTCAACATGGATGAATCCAATGAAGTAGCAGGTCCATAGTTTTATAAAACAAAATAAAAAATATGTTGAATAAAACAGCATAAAAAATGTTAAAACCATCCAAGAAAAAGACAAGCGCTTTCATCATTATCCAGGTCCTTCTTCAGTTCTAATAAAACAGATATAGAATACTGCTTAAATACACACAGTTACAGATCTACACCTTAAAGCCACGTGACCTAAGCAGTGGTCTTAAAGGAACATAGTCATTTAAACTTTTCCCTTTGTGTCTTTGTATTTCTAAAATCCATTTAGTTTTAGTACATTCTGTTTTAGTGCTGACATCACCACCTCTAATGATGACATTAAAAAGTTGTAGCACAATAAACTTAAACTTTGACATTGATAAGTTATTATCAAGAATTTGTTCTAATCTACATGATTTGTTGATGGAAGGTAACATTACCAAGGAATTGTTTGAATATTTTCTGATTGAATATCCTACCATTCCTGTTTTACATGGCCTCCCCAAAATTCATAAATCCCTAGAAAACCCTTCGATGAGGCCTATTGTCTCTGGTCATGGTTGGGCAACTGAGCCCCTATCTATTTCTCTTTTTTTTTTTTCATTTTTATCATTTTTATGCTATCTTATTAAACTTTGGAACTGCTACTTCATTGGATTCAGCAGTGTTGACTGGTTATTCTTCTACCCGGATTGTTTGATTTGTGTTTAACCAATCGTCATCCACTTACCTTGGTTTGCCTTTCTTATCCAATTTTATTGTTTACTGTCATGATTCCTGTACTGATTACAGTGTAAGTAAAGCAACACGGAAGATCAATCATTCTTGTGGTGACATTTGTACTGAGATTCAGTCTGAAGGTAGTGTGTTAGTTCACTTTTAAATTGTTTAGTGGTTTCCTGATTTCTAACCTCAGTAGACAAGTTTTTTCCAGGTAGCAGATTCCAGTCTAGAGAAGATTTTTTTTTCTGCAACAATGGTTTTAAATGGAAAGACAATTGTGGTAAGACTACTGCTTGGGAGCTTCTAATGTTATAGTAGTTTTCCTGAATACTAAGTTTTCATATAAGAGACATACAGTAAGCTTTTTCTTATATATTTTAAATCACAATACGTAGGAGAAGGTTTGCCTTGCAAAAAGGATGAATCTATGGTTGCTGTTTTCTGCTTCCTGAATTCTGAATTCTGTTGGTGTTATGAGCTCAATACCAAACCAGAAAAAAGAAACCATATTCAAGTTTGGTAATAAAAGATTGTTAGCCATAGCTAATTGGGCTGTGGTGACAAAAGGTTGTTGATGTTTGCAGCAAATCTTTAACTGTGTTAGGACTTTTGTTAAAGGTCTTATATAAGACCCAGATATTTCTGTTTGAAGACATTGGAAATGATGATCCCTTTCTGATCTGATATGAATAAAGGTAGACTTTTCAGATCTCTATTATTCAGAAGAATATAACATCACATTCGTTTTCTCAGGCTTGATTTTTAGCTCATTGAAAGAGGACCATCTACTGAGTTGGTTGAAATTGTTTTGTAATTTGGTTTCTAGGTTAGTGTGGTTTCTACTGGATTGCAGTAGCACAGTGTTACCTGACCAAGTCATGATTTGGAAGTTTAAGATGGATACCATTTGTAAAAAGAAAGAAAAGAACTGGCCCTAGTAAAGATCCATGAGGTATGCCTGTGCTCAGATTGCTAAAAGAGAAGTTGGAGTTATAGTACACCTGAAAGGTTTGGTCCTTGAGATAACCTTGAAACCATTGAACTGTGTTCTTTCCAAAGTTGAGACCTTTATATTTACTGAATGAATTGTGGTTAACTGTTTCAGGGGCTCTTGTTATGTCAACAAAGGGACCACCTATAATTAGGTTTTCATTCAAGCTGCTGTAAGTGTTTTCTTTTGCCATTATAATGAATGTAAATGCACTAAAACAATTTCAAAAGCCAAGCATTGCATCACAGAGGAAAGCATACCAATTTACATGGTCAAGTAGTTGTTTACAGAGAAGTTTTTCAAACATTTTCTTATAGGACAGAGACTGTAAATGGATTTGTAGACTTTTAGTCTAACTTTGGGGAAAGGGATTACTGTAGAGGACTTGAAAGCTGAGTGTATAGTAGCTGAAGTCAAATGTTGAAGATATAGGTAAGAGTTATCCTTTTTTGTTAGTACACAATCTTAAGAACTTACGACGCAGCTTACTGTGTTTGACACCTGACTTATTATGTTTCAGAAGAAGGAAAATGGTCTGTTTAATTTATATTTTAGAGAAATGAAAGGTTGCTACAAAAGAACTAGTAGGTACAGCTGAGTGTATGAAATGTATTCAGGCTGTGATGGGTTGGGTACATTGGTTGAAAATCTATTTGTTATGCCATTAATAATAGATAGTAACTTCTCTTAGGGGTTCTTAAACATACACATTTATCTAAACTAGATGTTGTGGTTACTTGTGCTAAAAAGTGTATTGCCAAAAGAAAGAAAATTATTTGGATTTGCATCAAATGCTTATTGAACAAAAAGGGTTTGAGACAGTTAAGGAATCACACAAAATCTTAACAGTCTCACTGGTTTCAGTTTGTTGATTTATTTCACCATGAATATCTGATTATGCAAATAATCTAGCAGTATATTAAATTTATTTGAAATCTGTAATATTTATCTAGAATGAATCAGCTGTTTAAGTGGCTAATGGCAATTGTAGTCAAATGGTTATTGTACAGCTTATTTAATAGTAATTTTTTTATCTGTCTGTCATGTTGGATGTTGCATATTAATTGCATTTTTACTTGTATTAGTTGGATTGTTTGCAAATACATTTTCATTAATAAAAATAGCAGCTAATAGGATTTTGCCAGTCATTTGAAAAAGTAGAATAGTCTTTGTTAGGTTGTTCTTAGAAGTATGTGACTTAATGAATGCACTTGTCATGGGTATGTACTAGACTAGCTGCCTTTGCAGGCCATTTTAAGCCTAGCCAATTTCCTTTCTAGAGGTGAGAATCAAACTCTGCATCCTATGTCTCATAAGTAAACACCTTAACCATTATGGCTATGTCAACATAAATTATTTCATTTATTTCTCTGCAGGATAGCCTAGCTTTTGACCAGCTAGTTTATTTTTCTGTTTAAGGAATATTGCTTTTGTACTGGTTGTAGCTATCCTGTTTGCTTTTTTATCATTAGGAGAGTTTGATGCTGTTGGGTGTTCTGGAGATCACTTTTCCAGGTTTTCCAGGCATTACTTTTGGCTTGAATGTTGCTCTTAATTTCTCAGGTGAGTCATAATAAATATGTGCTCTGTGTTTTTTTTTTGGTATGGGGTAAAGTATATTATGAATAGCGGAAAACTTACTGATATAGTACAATACAATAAAAGGGTATATCATGGAATAAAGTGGGGAGAGGTCTATAGTGTTTAGTAGACTGTTAAGCACTGGCAGTTTACCCTTAGGGAAAGATCTTCCTGTGATTATCTGGTGTTTTTTTTTTTTTTCGGGGGGGGTCTGAATGACAATGTTGATTTAAAATGTGAGTGGTCACTTAGGGTATTAGGACTTCAGAAAGAAGGCATCTGTGTGGCATGCTAGTTATTATTAGGTAAAGTGTGGAACTATTATCATTTTCGTATAAGTTCTGGTGTGTGATTGTACCATTTTACCATAATAAACTGTTGCAACAATACACTAATGTAGCCATATTCCTCTCCAGAAGCACTAACATTAAAGTTCCATAGAATCACTGTGCTCTTATGAACGCCTTTAGAGAATATGTTTTGGATTGTATCCTGTATGATGGCTACCATGGAAGGTGCTGGCATATACACTGCTGTTACATGGATGTGCATGTAACCACCTAGACTAATATGGGTGAACACTCAGTTTGCACTCTTGTAATCACTGCTGATGATATAGTGTAGTCAGCTATAGGTTCATAGGTTCACAGGTATTTACTAGGCTAACAACTTCAAGGGCCTTTTCAAACCTAGCAATGCATCTCAAATTTCTGACAGGTTTTGGTACCCTTGATAAGTGTAAGCATGGGCTTGGGAGGTGAAACATTTACAAACATGGGCCTGAGAGATAAACCATTTACAGGTTGCCTATGTTCATTAGAGAAATAGGTGTCAAACTAGGGATGAATTGCCTGTTCTCCATCTAACTGTCCAAATTACAGTTGAATTGGGTTAGGGAGGAACTCTGATTCACATGGATGGGTAGCCTAGTCTAGAGAATGGGTAGTGTCTGGGATACATACCTGTCTTTCCAGCAGGCATTTTTTATACCGCAACCAAGATAATTCTAGTGTTGTTTGTTTTGTGGATATGTAAAAGGACTATCAGGGTGTATCAGAAAACACAAATAAGCCAGCACTTCAGCAGTAATTCTTTAATTCACAACGATCTGGTACCTCGGCAATTCGCCTTCATGGATCACATTTCATCCAGGTATAAGCATAGTATATATACACACGCATATATCCCAAAATCACAAGTATCATTATTCAATTAATTAAATAATTAAATAATTAAATATAACAGCATTCCAAAATTTAAAGTGGCCATGATCAGTTTCATCAATAAATATCATTATTAATATATAATAACATTAAATAACATTCAAACATTTAAATAAATTATTAAATAAAATTAATATACTTAATTATATGCCTAATTCCTGATTCATACCATATGGCGTTAAAGTATGACATTTAAGAATCATTCTTGTTTCTAATTCTAATAATTTAACTACAATATCACCCCCTCTATTTAGGAAGGGTTTTCCAAGTACACAAAATTTTCAACTACTACTAGAACTGTTATGTCTATAATGAAAATGTTTGACAACAGGACTATTTGGATTATTATTTCTGATGTCTTTTAAATGCTCTAAGACCCTAACTCTCACCATATGTTTGGTCTGTCCTATATACCAAATATTTTTACATGAACAACCCAAAATATAAACCACCCCCGTAGATCTGCAGTTGAAATAAAATTTTGGGGTAAAAATAATACCATTAATAACCGTTAAATTTTTAACCTTATTACAAATACTACAACAACCACATGGAAAAGTACCAAGTGGTAATAAAGAACCACTACTTTTCCTATCAACAAAATTATAAATAAGCAATTCTTTCAAATTTTTCCCTCTTTTATAAGAAAATGTGATATGTTTAGGAAAGAAATAACCTATAGATTCATCCTCACAGATAATATACCAATATTTCCTAACTGATGAAATTAATTCATTAGAAAATGCAGAGAACCTAGTAACATAAAAAAATCTCTCTTCATCATGAATTCCTCTCTTAAATTCAAAATTTCTAGTTGAAATAAATATTTTATTAGTATTATTTGCAAGTAATCTATTTTTACATCTCAATAAGTGTGCCTTATCATAACCCCTTTCACTCAACCTCAACATAACTTTATTCAATTCATGATTTTTTTCATCCTGGTTACTAGTATGTTCATAGATCCTCTTAAGTTCCCCAAAAGGTAAGGCACCTAATAAATGTCCTGGATGCATACTTGTAGCATGTAAAAACATATTAACAGAAGTTAATTTTCTAAAGGACCTAAAACCTATAGTTCCCTTATCACTAAACAATGTTAAATCCAAAAAAATTAATCTGTTCCCTATTCAACTCATATAAAAAACTAAGACAATCAGGGTGCATTCTGATGATGTCTTGTATGGCAGGCATAGATCTCCCCTCAACAGACTGTAGGAGACAGAATACAGGGATAGGGCCTTGAGGTGGTTTGCACAGAACATGTTACTTACACCCTGTATACTTGTAGTGAGGAACCTCTATGGACATTCCAGTTGTTGGATATGCCTGGTTAGGTACATACCAAAGTGGGCATTGTACATAATGATAGGTAAATGCCGAGTACAATGGAACAATGGCTTCCTTGGACATAGATGCCATACCTTTTTTATAAGTTGCACAACACAGAATGATTTCCTCACTGCTGTAGACACGTGATGGTCAAATGCAAGATTACTGTTTATGTGTGTCCCCAAGTCTCTGATTAATGGGTCATCTCTTAGTAGTGTGTTGTCAATATTTAGTTACCAGGAGTGGATGACCTCCTGTTGGATAATATTATGCATTTCTTGGCATTTAGATTTAGCCCATATATCTGGCACCAGTTGTTTGACTGTGTCAACCCTTCCTGGAGAACATCTGTGTCAGTGGGCAATTCAATGATGGCTCCTAATTTGCAGTCATATGCAAATTTAATAAGCTAGAGGCCGGCGATGTTGACTTTGACTTCAGAGAAGTAAATGCTAAAAAGGAGCAGCCCCAGTAACAATCCCTGAGGGATTCCTCTTGTGATTGTCCCATTTGTAGATGTAGACTCCCCAATTCTAACTTCTTGGTCCTGTTTGCGAGACAACTGGCTATCCACTGGGTGACATACAGGTTTGTACCTAACCCCTTAAGTTTGTCAACAATGCCAGAGTGGGAGATTATGTAAATTGCTTTGGCCCTGTCAAGGTAGGCAGTGTGAACCATTGCTTTGGTGACCTTCTCAAAGAAGTCCACTAGGTTGAGTAGGCATGACCTGCCCTTGATGAAACCAAATTTGGTTTGGTCCAGTGTCTGGAATTTCCTTTGTCATTACTGATCATTTCCATGATAATTTTTTCCATGCCTTTCCATATGAGACTAGTGAGACTTATGTGTTTGCAGTTTTCAGGATCTGTAGATAGCCCACCTTTGTGCAGAGAGATGGCTGCTGCTGTTCTCCATTCCTGAGATACAAAGCCTGTTTGGAGGCTGCAGTTAAATAGTAATTCCAGAGGTATCGTTTTAATCACAAGGGTTCTTCACCCCCATATCTTGCCCCTGGTTTAGTGCTGTTATAAATGTAGTACCTCTCTGTGAATACTGTGGGACAGAAACATCTTCTAACAATGTATTGGATTTAGTGAGTATATGAGGGTTTTCTGTTTGGAACTATGCTTCCCCAAATTCGTCCATGTATTGCTTAGATGACGTGCATTTAGACAAGCTACTTTAAAGTTGAGTATTATTGAGTGAAGCTGGATTTGATAGTCCATCTGCCAAAGTGGATTATATATGGTCAGAATGTGTCTGAATTTCACCTGAGTGAGTTAGTTTTGCTATTATACAGTTGTGTTTTGATAGATTGCCTTTGTCTTTAGTTGGCAAGTTGGAATGATTATAAAGAAGCTAGTTTTGATACAAAAACACATTTCTACTGATGTATCTAAGTTTTCTGGAATAGTCCTGTAACACCTGGTACATTTTTATGTGTTTGAAATGAGACTGTTGTTATTTGTACACAAAAGCATTGCCACTTCTCAAGAGATTATCTGGTTCAGCTATAGTCTCATGTGCTTCAGTGTAGATTCTGCATGCCCTACATGTGTTCACCTGAGTTTACTCCAGGTGTTTCTGTTTCCTCCTGCATTCCAAAAATATATGTAAGGTAGATTAAAAATATTTTTTTATTTATTTATTCTTTGTTGACCCAGTTAGTTCCACTAGGCTAATGACCTGTTTTCAATGGTGACCAACGATGGCATTTATACTACAAGAAAAATTTGTCCTGGGCTTCAGAAACTTACCTGTAGGTGTAAGTAAATGTAAATGTATGTGTGACATGGAAGAAAGAACTGGTAAACTACTTCCATTTCCCTTTCTGCCTTGAAATCTCTGCAGGTAGCAGTGGCTGTCCACGGGATCACTCTCGGAGTCAGATCCAACTCCTGAAAGGGAATAATTTAGTGAAATGGCAAAGAATCAGTAATGTATGTAGAGGAAGCTAAGGTAACTGTAAGTAGTAGGAGAGAGGATCCTATTTTTAAATGAAGGATTTTGTAAATGGTCATTTTGCATGATTAAGTATTGTGTTAAGAAGATGATAGGTGGAAAGATGCTTACAAGTAGAAGTTAGACTTCTCCTGCTGTCACCTAGTGAGCTGGGTATGCTAGCGATTACAAATTTATGTAGTACAACAGCTGGGGATTAAGATATAGTGGGACTCCAAGTGTCAGTAATACTGAGCTTGGCTGAGATAGTGTAAAATCCTTTACTAAAATGTTGGTTATAGCTATTATGGTATTTTGTATCTGCTATTATTTTGGGAATAAGGAGTTGAAGCAAGTCTTACTCCCACTATGTCTGTAAAAGAAGAAGATGATTAGTTTTGCTACTTTCAAACTAATGGCAACAGTTAACTGAGTCGTAGACTTAAAGATAGCTTGATTTACAACTTGCTACTATTACGATTGTTAAGGAGATAAGAAAAATGACTCAGCCTAAATGCCACTTAGGCAGCTATAAATTCTGTGATAAAGTGTTTGCGAAAAATAATATAAATTCTGTGATAAAGTGTTTGTGAAAAATAATATACAAAAACAAATTTCGAATTTTAAAGTGACACAGGAAGGTTGATCAGTAGATAGGAATACTGTATGCTCCATCTGGATTGTACTTAAGGTTAGTAGATATGAAAACAGAGAGAGAGACACACACACGGACAGGCAGGCAGACAAACAGACAGACAGTCTGAGGTTTCCCTTGCAGTGACCGAAGTCTGAATAGAAAACCTTAGAAATAGATGTAGTTATAGGTCTATTTTTTCCTGTAGAAGAGATGCTCTTTAAAATGAGGTGTCTAGATGACTCCCCAGGAACACAATCCTGTGTGAAGGAGTTCAAATAGATGTTTGAATCTTGTTTTGGAATCCTAGCTTGCGTAAGAGATCTCTCACTCAAGTGAGAGATCCCTAATATTTTGAAAAAGACTGCAAAGATAACCAAGTCTTCTAAATATGGAAAAATGTAGATAGCCTGTAGTGTGCAATTTCTTCTGTAACAGATCATAGTATGCTTTCTTTTTCCTGTGAACATTTTTATTAAAGTTTTTGGAAAAGTACAGGTATTTCAAAGAATTATATTAGCTATATACAGTATATAGCCAAATCATGCCAAATGGTACAAGTATACAATAGTATTTTCTGAGGGACTGAGAAACCTTTGTGTTCTCCCATTGAAAACACTGCAACATTCTGGAAATAGTTTACAGAACGATAACCCGTCACTGGGGGAATCACAAATTGAGCTGTCCTCTGAACCTTATTCAGAAATCTGAGGAGAAAACCCAGCATCTGTCCCTTCATTTTCCTGACCAGATTCAGAATTCTGAATCTCTTCAGGAAAAGAGAAATCCCTCTTTATTTTACAAGAAAGTATATTTAAAAGAGGGATCAATACACTGAATTGAATCCTGTGCCAGACCCCATAAATCATTCCTGTCCAAGGTAATATGAATAGAAGTAGATACATGTTTAGTTGTCTGCTTCGTTTTGACAGAAAAAATGGATCCAACATGTTATTAATGGCAGCAGCAGCAGCTTCCCCAGGGATGGACACAAAATTCTAAAAAAACAAGGAAGCCTTCCTTCTTCCCTCTCCCATGACTGACAACAGAGAGTCTTCCTTGCCCACTGAAGGAATGTCAACAGCTGAAGAGAATGTGGCTAAGCCCTTGTCCACAGTGGCTATAGGTACTAAAGTAGAGGGATCCAGGGTAAAAAGATGAATGGTCTGAGGTACAAATAATGACCAAAGCAGATTCACCCATCTGTGGCTTAGGCAAATAACTAGCCTGCTGTGGAGGTAAAGACCTTTTACTTTTTTTTTTTTCTTTTTTGTCTTTTTGTAGCCAGAAGAAGGACTGAACATTAGATTGACAGTTTGTTCCAGTGTAAGGCCAAAAAGATCTCCTCTTTCCTTGGGAAAACAAGCAAGTAGAGAAGGTAAGAATTTGAAATAGTTAAGTCACTTTTTTCCTCGAAAAACAACAGTTTAAAATACCTTGCCATCCCCAAAATAGAAAATAAACACAATTTATCCACAAGAAAAAAAAAATAAAAATACTTTAAACAACTTTTAAACTGACTGGAAAAAAAGCATTTCCATTTAAAAGTGCAATACACTTTTTTGATAGTCAGTGAAAATGCAAAGTGTTAACTTTAAAATAACTTTTCTGAACATAAAAGTGTTATCAAGAAGCAATTTGTTTTTAAAAATAGAAAGTATTTTCCCCAAAGAGAACTTAACAGCCCAGCAAAGGAAAAATACAAGTCAAAATCAATCCCAAAAAGCCTCAGAGGAGCTTAATCTTTGGCAGCAGGAAAGCTCTAAAGGGCTTGGCAACCAAATCTGTATTTTTAGTTAGATCAGGTCAAGCTGACTAATGGTTTGGGCATGACTAAGTTGCCCTGAAACTTTGAATGATGGCTGGTTGTTATATCATTGTAGTATATATCCTCATATAGCTTAGACTACTGCAGCAGTGATCAACATGAAGATCTTTGTTTTAGTTAAGTTGAATTATGTATTACTATAAGCAGAGGTGTTTTGTGGCTAGAAAAAAAATAAACTTATGTTACTGTCTATGGAAGCAGGAAATGTGGAGGCTAGTTCAGGATATGATGTCATCCATGTTTATAATAAGTGAGTGACATAATAAGGATAAACTTAATGATATGGGAGATGGATGGGAATGGGCATACAGTAGACACTGAAACATAGTCACAAGCAGTGTGGTAGTACTGAGTGGGGTTAATGCTCATTTGCACAAGCCCTGTTTTCCTTAAGTTCCAAGTTTAGTCTACCTTGAACAGCAGTAACTTTATGTGTAACCCTATAAATAATGTACAAAGTGGGTACTTAAAAAATATAGGTAAGACTTTTATAAGTCTTCCTGTCAATCTTGTTACACTGAGATTTAATGGGAGGCACATGGAGTTTGTCCAAGTAGGTGAGGTAGCAATAACATCATAAATTTCTCTGTTATAATAAAGACTTTACTATTGTTATGATAAGCTTATGCTATACTTGTCCACATTCAAGAACGTTAAGAAAAAGTCATAACCATTTAGGAGTTTGATTCCAACAAGTGCTGAAAAATACGGTGACTATATTTGCCCCGCTGGTTATAACTGCCAAGTAACTAACTGCATAGCATTCTATTTTAGATTTAGCTCCAAACAAGGTACAGTATGTTATGAATGCACAGTTTACTGTTTTAATATATTTGTTGTTTTAAAATTAGTTTATATTGCTACATTCCCTTCTGTGACAAATGGATTTGCAGTAGTGTAATGTTTTTGGAGCCAGATTATGCTCCTAGTTTACATCTGTATACATTTCAATTAAAATTATGCTGATCTCTTCAAGTGAAATTACAAGAGAAGTATGTTTCTTACATTAAGCTGTCTGCTACTTCATAGTTCTCAAGCAATGAGCAGGATCTTATCAGTTTGAAAAATGGGGCTTGCACCTTCATGGAAATACAGGTATAGCATGGCATGTTCATTAAGGAGTTGCTTGCCTAGTTTTCATATTCGATTAGTATGGAATTTACCAAAAAAAAAAAAAAAACATCCAGGTCAACCACTCTGATTTTCCAAGATTTCTTCTATTGTTACAAGACATGTTATTCTTCCCCTGCAGGTAACCATCAGCTGCACTCAATTTCTCTCCTCATTCACTGGGTGTAGTGATACCACCTTAGCATACTCTGAGCTGAACCCAACCCTAGTCAGGCACTGATGAGGAAACCTTTGACGTTGATATAGAATCATGCTGCATGCTAACAGGTATGCTTTAACTCCTGTTGTCTCACAGCAGCCTTAGCACCTCCATGAGTGCTGCCTTTGGGAGATGCATGTGCTATTGTGCACAAGTGAAACCTCCAGACTGAGTGATTCATCTGTCATGCAGCACAAAGCTGGCCAGTCCTTTTGGTACATGTTGTAGTGAGCCTTTTGGCTTCCTCCCTGTCACCAAGATGGATGAGTGACATTATCTGGTCACTTCCATTCTAATTACATAAAATGTTTTTGATAAAAGAGGATTATTGTGAACTGCTTACTACCCAGAAGGAACAATCCTACCATTTTCATCAGTTACCCTTAAGTATTAATCTTTTTTCTCAGTTATATCAAGATCTCTTTCCTGTAGTTCAACAAAACAAGTGTGCTGTCACTTTGAGTTTGTCATGATTCTATTTTTCTACACTGGGTTGATCTGCCCATTTGTATTCAGCGTTTTCATGTATAGTCCCTAAAACAGCATTTACCCTTGGCTGCTTTCGTCTTCAAAAACCTCAAACTTTGCCATGCCTTCAGAATATCAAGACAATGCTGCCTGTCACTTTTTCCATATAAACCCAATGGCTTTGTCTAAAAATGAGAACAAACTAATGAGTTTTTATATAGAAATTGCATATTATGAAAACTATGTACAGACCAAAACAAAAAACGTATATGTCACGCTGTATATCATGTTCGAGACTACTATCACACTCCAGGTAATACCCTCCACAAAAAAAAGATAGCTCCACATATGCATGGTTAGCTTTACTGTGCAAAGGTCACTAGGTATCATTATCTTTGATCCTCCAGCCATCCTTCTGTCATTTTATCCTCACATAGAATAGTAAGCTTCTATAAAGCTCAGGAAAGGTCTTGCACATTAGGTCTTGCATTGCATAAATAACCTAAAGTGCTTGAATAAATCCACTGAGAAAGATTATCTAAATATCAGCAAAATAATTTTCAAGCTACTCATTTGTACAATGACCTGTGCTGTGTAATTATATACATGCCTAAATGCAAAATATTCACTTAGTTTCCAATTAACATTAATAACAGAACTTCTTTTTTAATGTAAAATTATAATTAAAATTACAGTTTGGGGAATAAGAGAAACAACACCAAATCTAGCTGTTTTAGTTTCTACCATTAACATTAAGCATGGGAGGACTCAAGAGCATCTGAAAAAACATTTATACTGCAGAGCCCCCAGGTCCATACTTGTCAAGTCTTATATTGCATAGCTACTGCATTTCCCCATGCACATTCCCAGTTACATGCATTTTTAGTTTAGCAAGAACAGTCATGGAGTACAAGACATTTATTTTTACATGATATCCTCAGTATGAGGGGAAACCAATCAGTTTCTAGTCATGTATCTGTTTTATAAGTTTAAATTATCTGTGCAGAGTCATAGCATTATTTCCATAAACTTCATTGTAAGATTGATGGGAAACCATACTCACTTGAAATAAGTAACCGTAACATGCAGAAGGCACCTGCATGTGCTTCTGTATGGATCTCACTTAATGATCTCTTACTTTTGGAAATAATTTAATGATCATTAGCAGGAATCAGCCTTTCTACCCTGTCAATAATGATGCAGCATGTGATCCATTTTTCATTAGTTACAGTTGTTCCTAAATAATCATTGAAATACCTTTCACATAATTACACATTGTGCATTATGGGCTCTCTTTAAAATGAACTTCACCACGCATGATATTAATCTTGGTAGGCTCCACATTTCATATGATTCCACTTATTGGCAGCTCATTCAAGACTATATTTCACTTACCACCATTGAATTGCCTTACCTTATTTTACAGGTCAGACACAAACCCTTAACATTAGCTTTGACCTTAAAGAAGTAAATGCCAAAAGAGGAGTGGCTGACGAATTCAGCTCTGGGGTGCTCCCATAGTGACAGGTGTTTTGCAAGAGGTAGACCCACCCAACTTTATCTCTTGGGTTCTGTTTGTGAGCCAATTTGCTATCCAGTGAACTACATAGGGATTGCTATTTAGTTTAGAAGGTTTATCTTCAATACCTGATTGCGAGTTGGTGTTGAACGCATTTGCGAGGTCTAGGTATGTAGTGTGCACTGATTTGCCCTCATCCATTGCTACTGTAAGGTCTAGGTATGTAGTGTGTGCTGATTTGCCCTTATCTGTTGCTACTGTAAGGTCTAGGTATGTAGTGCGTGTGCTGATTTGCCCTTACTTGTTGCTGTTGTAAGGTTTAGGTATGTAGTGTGCACAAATTTGCCCTCATCCATTGCTACTGTAAGGTCTAGGTATGTAGTGTGTATTGATTTGCCCTCATTCCTTGCTACTGTAACTCTTTTGCAGACATCAGTCAGGTTAAGTAGACAGTATCCTTACTTAATGAATCCAAACTGGCTTGGTTCAAGAGTCTATGGGCTACCTACATCCATATTTATGAAGTCCATTATGATCCCTTATATAGACTTACAGATGAGACTGGTCAAACTTATTGGTTTATAATTACCTGGGTTTGTTGAAGCCCCACCTTAGTGCAAGGCAGGTTTGTCCTCCATTCATCTGGCACAATGCCTGTTGTGAGGCTAATATTGAGTAGCCTCTGTAGAGGGTTTGACAAATCAAGTTTTGTGTTAATTAATAGGCATCCTGATATGTTATCTAGCCCCCACAGTGTTCTTAGCCTTAGATAACATATCGAGGACTTCTTACTGGAATATATTCTGGGAGGTAAGAGTTGTAAATGCAGGTATATGATCAGAGGGTAACCATGTTGGGACCCGCTAGAACAAGCCCTGAAATACAGAGACTAAATGGCTGAAAGATTGAACTTACATATACTAAGTCAGATATGCCATTTCTCAGAATATTCCCTTTTCTTCAAGGTATGGCAATTTGGAGTTGTTAAATATATATATATATATATATATATATATATATATTTATATATATATATATCTATATAAGGTCAGATTGTGTGGGGTGCAGGTGTAGAAGCATAAAGAAGAAGAGAATGTTTCATGATTCACTCTCCTCCTGTGTTTTCTTTCTTTCTTTTTTTCAGCTTGTTGCCACTTGACTTTTCAACAGGGAGATGATCAGAGAATATTAGAGGGGAGAAAAAGTGAAATTTATGCTAAACTTGTCTGTTAGTAACTTGTCAATGTCCTCTGGGTCTGAGTATGTTATATTATATACTATTAGTTCTGCACTGTGCTGGGCATTGTTTTGAAAGTTATTAACATTGTTAAAACACGCTTTGTGGTTATCCTTCACCTTGATGGGTATTTTTACCTCATCTGTCTTAGGGTAGATGGACAGATGCATCTTTGCATGTATTTACATGTTTATAGAATCTTTCAGTAAAGGACTCTGTGGGATTGTCAAGGCTGAAGGAGCTTTTGAATTTTGCCATGTCATGGCTCAGTTTTAATAGATTAGCCTTTACATATTCTCAGAACACCAAGGCACTAGAAGTTGCCTGAGGCTCCATCTTGTAGTGAATGTGATTGATTTGTGGTCTAATTTGACCAGGGAGGAAATTACAATTGGTTGGGAGTAAAACTGCCCTATGTTGGTAAGGGCCAAATCCAGGATTTTGTCATCCCTGTTTGGAGTGCAAACTAACTGGTTCAGATAGTTTATATCAGTGAAGGGCATACGTTTCTATGCATACATGTTTGAGGATTTAAGTCTCCCACTTTATGGAGAAGTAGTTGAAGTCTCCCAGAAGAATGGCATTTGGTTTAATACATAGGGATTTCATATCAGTTTATCAGGATATCTGGGCCAAGAGGGACATAGATGGGGTCCTTATAGTTAGCTATAATGTGATAAGAGATTTTGTTAATGATAGATTTGACTTATAGGACATATACTTTGTTATCTTGTCTATCAAGTCTGGAGATGAATTTTTAAAAAAATAAAATATGGAGGCACCACCACATTTAGTGCTTTTGTCTAAAGTGGTGGGTCTGAACATGTGCTAGACATTGAAACCCCACACTGATGGAATGTTTTTGTTGATCTTAAACTAGATCTATGTGATGATGCATATGTATTGATGTTTAAAGAGTGCCTGTAGGTAGTGAGTTTTGTTGCTAAGGCTTCTAACATTTCACAACAATAAATTGGTGTTAGCTGGATTCTAATTTATTATAATGGAATCTTTAGAAGACTGACATTGACTAAAAAAGTTACTATGTGGATGAACAAAGATTTAGTCAATATATAAAAGCCTTGGGGGAGAGGTATGGAACATCCCTGGCAAAGCAATTAGGACTGTCTGAAATCTCCTCACAGGCTGCTGTATATTGCATCCTCTTTGGGTGACACCAGAAGCCAAGCCAACTGTTGAAAATAATAACCATCTGTCCACATTGTGTCATCATTCTTTGTCATGGTAGAAAGCTGCTCAAAGCTAGGTTCAGTAGTAAGTAATGGCCATAGCAAAACTTGGGGGATCTTCTTTTGCCATCATAAGGAACCAGTAAACTAAGTTCAACAGCCATTTACTAGTTTAGCCACTCACTAGGTTAGCCAAGAATGATAAATAGAGGTGATTTACCTTTTGGCTATTACCTGGCTACTATCACAGATACACCCAGTTAGTAAGCAATGACTTATTGCTCCTTCTTTCTCAAGAAGCAAAACAGTAGCAATTATAACACATTGGCTCTTAAAAACCTTCTGGTGGGCTATTTGGCGATCACCAGTGTTATCCTAAATGTTCAGTGGGTGTGTGGGCTTGTTGCAGCTTTGTCCTGGTAGATGCTTTAGTTATAATGTACAGCAGCTCACTGTTAGAAAGCTAAGATGTAGAATGGTCAAAAAACAGCCAAGTCAGGGAAGTCCCATATACAATCCCCAATCAAGGACAGTTAGGAATCAATGTCTCTGTGCTCCTTCTCGCTCAAGGAACAAAACAATAACACTAATCACAAGCTGGCTCCTATGAAGCAGTTTTCAACTTTGCAATGATTATCTCTAGGAAGGCTATCAAATAATATTCCCCTGCTCCAGTAGATTTGCATGATGTTCTCAGTTTGAATATCGGCACATGGTCAAGTCCATGCCTAAAGCAAGGTCAGCATTACTGTGTGGCATTTGGATTGCTCTGAATTACTCTGCCATTTTTATTTGTCTCATTATCATGCAAAACACTAAATTATACATTCACTATCATACAATAAGGACAACCACATTATTTTTCCCATCTAGGTCATATAGTTGGTTTCTCTGAATCCCAAACACTTTGTGTGTATCCAATTGTTAAAATTCTCTTAGCATGATGTTGTAAAATGTTCTGAATCCAGACCATAGTTTTGTGTCTAGCTAGGAAAACTGTCCTGATTTTATTGAACTACTTAGGATAGTATAGGATATTTTACATGAACATTTTTCAATATAAAATTTGTTTCTTAGGGCCACTGCTTCTATGGGTAATCTTTCTTTGGAAGTCAGTACTGCATTACAACAACACAAATCTATGAGAACTGCACTTTACACTATCTTAGGAGGGAGTACATTAAATATCTGCATTGTGTGTGTGTGTGTGTGTGTGTGTGTGTGTGTGTGTGCGTGTGTGTGTGTGTGTGTGTGTGTGTGCATGTGTACTGATAAACAAGTATATTAAATAAAAGTGAATATAAATCCTGCATGGGTATACAATTTAGATTATGAGCTTCTATGCAGAATCTGCATTATTAAAGGATTTACTTTTCTTTTTTTTCAAATTTTTAGATTTTATAGTAAGCTGAGGAAATTATAAGAATAAAAAAGCTAATATTATTATTGTTATTATTATTATTATTATTAGTTTAGTAATTGTCTAGATGCATTCCAAATGTCCATTCCAAATGTCCATTCATCCATAACCCCCTCTTTTATATTTTTGTACATGAGTTCAGGGTGTCACATCAACAGTGACTATCATCTAAAGCCAAGATTCACACTGACATCCAGCTTGTCTTAATGTATTGTGCCTTCAAAATCCCTGAGGATAACGTGAGTGACCTATATAGAGAGTATACTGGGAAAAGAAAACATTGCTCATTTCTATAAATTTTGTGAAAACTGAAAAATAAGATTCCCATGCATGTCCCTTAACAGGAGAGCTGGCTCTGACAAGAGTTGCACTGGATGTGCTAAGATCTTGGCTAAATCCTGGTGTGCTGCATAACTTCTATTGCCTTCTGCTTTGCCGACATTGAATTATAATGATGGCCATCATCACTGGGATACCCTCTCATGAGAGTAGACACTTGCACAATAGATGTTACTGTGAAAGTGCTACCACTGCAGGATCAGAATCTCTGTCATCAATGGCCTTGTTGTCCCCTCACTCCTGCCAGATGACTCAGTGAAGGCATTGGATGGTCTAATGTATGATTCAGTCTATTGAATGAATCACACATACAGGTCATGCACTCCTGTTGGTCAACATTCAGAGCAACATTGCCCTCAATATCTCTGTTACTGATGTGTTGTAACTAGCTAGTACCTCCAGAATAGGCTGCACATTGGGCTACATGCATTGCCTCTTCAACGTCCTGTGATCATATTTTTGGTGAACACCATTACCAACTCCACCATATGGACATCTATGTCAAAGATTGCTAGGGAGAGATTGAAACATTTGTCTACTGGAGTCCAGTGCACTTAAATGATTTATAATATCTGCACCAATGAGTCATCTCTCACATTTTTGGGCATCTTCAGTATCTGGAGATGTAGAAACTTTGCAAACACACACACACACACACACACACACACACACACACACACACACACACACACACACACACACACACACACACACACACACACACACACACACACACACACACACACTCTCACCCTGCATGGTCTGAATCTGCTAGTTTGTCCCTTTCATCATTATCAGAGACTGCAATCTTCCAATATTTGACAGGAACTTTCACAGTGCTGGTGCCTGACAAAAAATCACCCGTGAAGACACCAAAGCAAAAAAATATCCAATCTAAGTTTGACCGAGCACCACATCTACACATGCAACTGATATCTTTACAACTATGAATGTGATAAAAGCTAATACCCTGGCACATCTTTGTGCAGTTTTTCAACCATATTGGATCTCCAATGTACCTGTGTACCATGTGTTAGGCAGAATTAATGAAATTTAGAATGATTAAGAGGCAAGGAGGATTACAGGTGTAGATATAATGAACAAGGACTACATACCTGGGACATCTGTAGTTGTAAGTGTCTGGAAGCTGCCCAGTTCTCCTACATCCATAACCATACTATGGACTCTGTGGGGGTGGTGGTGGTGCTGTTTCTAAGCAAGGCCAGGAATGCTTCTGTCTCTGTAAGAGGTAGTTCAGTTGATAGAATACCACATGTTGCTTATGTTCCCCTGTCAGGTTATCCGATCTGTGGATGAAAGCATGGATCATAAACATGGCCTTGCGGAGAACCATGTCATTGTATTAAACTTGACCACCCACAGCATAATATTGTTGATAATTTCCCCCCAGGCATGGTCATAGAATGGCTGATCAGTAGAGTGAACAGCAAAGACTTCCATGGAGACAGACGGCGTCTAGTACCATCTTATTTTCAGCATCTGCAAAATTGGATTTGTGGGTAGATGCAGAAGCAGATGTAATACTTTTCTTTGGGTGCTGCTTTTGGAAATGGCTCTATTGCTATGGAAAACAGTGGAATTACCAGACTTATTCCAGCATGCCTCTTAATAATACTTGTACTATTACTACCCTACTTGGCCATATAGAATGCTGTAGTTATTCATGACAAACATCTGTATCTACAATCTTTAAGTAAATGTCAGGTATGCATGTGCTTTGAGCACATGTTCTCATCAAAATAAGCAAATATTTGCAACCAAATAACAACACCTGACTACTATAATAGTACTGCTAAAAATTGTGGCTAATTCCATATGTGCAAGCATTGGAAAACACTAAAATATTATTGAACATTGCTCTCAATATGAGCTAAGGGTGTATCTACCATTTACTTTAACAATCTTGCAGGCTATTACATTCACCACACTTTCACTGTAACCCTTAATACACTCTTGGACAGCATGTTTAGAATTACTGATATACTTTAGAGGACTTAAATACAGAATATTCTAATATTCCAAATGGTACTGTTGTACAAAGAAATTTATATGTAACAAGTAGAACTTATCTTATCTGAACAAGTATCTTGTTGAGGTGGAATATTTCTTCAAAAGTGCTATTTTCCATATTCAAACTCTGGTTACAGAAGATTTCTACCCATCTGGGTACAATGATTTTGCTAATTATGGCTCATCTCAATCTTATTTCTGAATCACTCTGTTTGAGTGACAAGCAGACCAGATAAACAGCATGATGATCTCAACATGATGCTGTGCACATGTCTGAGCACCTGTGGGCAGCTCTGTGCATATGCACTGAGCAATTATTTTAGGACTGAGGTTATTGCCAACCTACATTTAGCCATCTTTAGATGGAGTCACTGTGGAGAATGCATTCTCAACAGCTTACACAAGGACAGAGGACTTCCACATTTCACACATTAACGTGCCACTGGAACCATAAACCATACAAATACAGTGGCTGTATGTTCCTACTTGGCCATCTATGACACAAATGAGTTGCTTGTTGAAGCCCATCATTACATGGAAGTTAAGACATGTGAGAACTGTTTTGAGTGCCAGTTCTTTGCATTTTTTTCCTGAGAGTTTTCAAAGTGAGACAGTAAACCTGGAGAAGGAGAAGGTAGTGCCCAATGTAGAGCACAGAGATGGCATGAGGAACAGACTCGGAAATTTCTTTGCCTTCTTCATAAGGATTACTGCTGAAGTATTATGCACAAGGGCTATATGGAACCTCTGTTTAAGCATGAAGCCTAGAATAGCTTAACCAAGGCTGTCAACAGCGTAGTTGAAATCTCACATATGGGGGAATAGGTTCATAGGTTCATAGGTTTATACTAGGCTATCTGCCCTAAGGCATTTATAAGCCTAGCCCAAATTTTTGTGGCTTACGCCACCCCTTATATGAAAAAATACTGTGCCCATTAGTTTGTTGTGCCTCTGTCCAGCAGTGACACAGAGATGATTCCTGGGGTAAACCTACGATCTCCCATCCACAGGTCTAGATTTCTCTTGAACAGAGTCAGCGAGGTGCTCTGCCTCACATGGACCGGGATTTTATTCCACAGCATAGGGAGTCTCTGAGTGATAAATCTATCCTCCAGCACGTCCTATTTATATCCGTGCTAAGGTTTAAGTCGCTTGCTTTAGTGGTTTTGGTGGATTTTTTGAGGTGGAGCATGTCCATTAATTCCGGGTTGGACATGGCCTTGTATGTCAGGCACATGTCACCTCTGAGCAGACGGTATGCGACTGAATAGAGCTGGAGTTTCTTCAATCTGGCAGCATATGACAGATTTTGGAGTCCCTTTATCCTTTTGGTGAGGAACTTTTGGAGTCTCTCCAATTGCTGCAGATGTCGGGTGAGATACATCCCGAATGGGGCATTGTACTCGATCATTGGTCTGATAAGTGAAGAGTACAGGGGAACAATAACCTCACTAGATCTGGATGTGAATCCCTTCATGATCAGGTGGGCAATGTAGAAGGTCTTTCTAACCACTTTAGCAATGTAAGTGTCAAAAGAAAGGCCACTGTCAACCTGGGTCCCCAGGTCCCTGATAACCTCTTCTGTGCTTAGTGGATTGCCACCTATATGGTAGCTTGGGGTTACCTTGTTTTTCCCGAAGAGTATGACTATACATTTTTTGGCGTTTAACTTCAGGCCATGGCTCTGGCACCAGCTATCTGTTTCCGTGAGTCCCTTCTGAAGGATATCCGTGTCTGATGCACTTTCCACTATGGCGCCCAGTTTGCAGTCGTCTGCAAACTTTGTCAGCCAAAGTCCTCCTATGTTGGCCTGTACTTCTGAGAAGTAGATGCCAAACAATAGGGGCCAAGGACCGAGCCCTGTGGGACACCACTTGTGACCGGCTTGGAGTCTGACACAGCGCCAGCAACTCTAACCCTGTGGGTTCTGTCCTTGACCCAGTTTGCAACCCATCTTGTGACATATGGGTTTACATTTAAGCTGGTAAGTTTTTCTACAATACCCGAGTGGGGTATTGTGTCGAAAGCCTTTGCAAGGTCAAAGTAGGCTGTATGGACTGCCTTTCCTCATCAATGGCCTTGGTGACTGTTTCAAGAAGTCGACCAAGTTCAAAAGGCATGATCTTCCCTTGACAAAGCCAAACTGGGTCGGGTCCAATGTCTGCAAGTCCCCTATATCTTTGTTTATGAGCTCCATTATGATCCTCTCCATAGCTTTGCAGACTAGACTTGTTAAGCTTATGGGGCGGTAATTACCAGGGTCCGTGAGGCGCCGCCTTTGTGGAGTGGGACAACAGTTGCCGTACGCCACTCCTTGGGCACGTATCCTGTGGTAAGGCTGAGATTAAACAGCTGCCTTATGTGCGGGTTTAATTCCTCATTTAGCTCGTAGCACACAGCCGGGGACACCATCCCGTCCCATTGATGCTGTGTTTTTAGCTTTAGAGAGAGCAGCTTTCACCTGCACATTTGAGATGTCCGGGAGGCTACACTCGGCTGGGATAGTTATCTCTCCTTGGGGGGGGGGGGTGAAGTTTGCACTGAACCTGTCTGCCAGTATGTTGGCAATGTCTGTGGGTTCAGTGATTTTTGTATCATTTTGGACTAATTCTGAGCATATCTGGGAGTTTCCACCCAGGTTCCTAACATAGCTGAAAAGGTCTTATGATTGTCCTTTGAATCCATGGCAATTTTTCTCTCAAAATTGGCCTTAGTTGATTTTATGAGTGCTCGTATTTTTTACTAATAATGATCAGGGGTGACTTCCCTTTTATGGATTTTGTTCTATCATGTAATAGCTTTCTCCTCTTATTGTAAAGTTTGTTAATGGCTGGGGTCCACCAGACTGGACGCTTGCCCTTTGTGGAAAGAGTCTTGGTTTTATTTGGGATTGCCTGATCCATGCAGTCCTGGAGGTGTTCATAGAAGGCATTTGTAAGGGCTTCGCAGCTTGGGTTGTGGTTTCCACTGGCTCAGGGGCCTTGAAGGATACCACACCAGTCTTGAGTAGTGTGAAGTTTGCTTTAGAGAAGTTCTTCACTATGGTCTTTTTGTTTGGGGTGGGGCGGGATGTGGATTTCCAGTGAGATTAGTTTATGATCAGATCTCACCAATGAGGATATACTCCGTGTGGAGCATTTTGTCCCCATGTTTGTGACAATGAGATCTAGTATATTTTCCTCTTGTCGAACAGTTACTAGCTGTTCCATGGCATTTGAATTTATGAACTCCAGGAACCGCTGGGCTAGAAAGTTAGGGCTTGAGTAATGTTCCCAGTCTATATTCGGGTAGTTGAAGTCACCCAATATGATGGTGTTTGGAGATATATTTATACCCTCCAGTGTCTTCAGGAAGGCTGTGTGGGGTTCCTGAGTTTGAGAGGGTGGCCTGTAGCATGCCACAATTTGTAGAGCAGTTTTGCCTATGGTTAGTTGCACCTGGATGGTTTCTGAAGCTTCGCATGCTGTTACCAACCTGGAGGTGTGGGTATCCTTTATGAATATGGATACACCCCTCCTTTTGTGGTGTGGTCCGGTTTTGGGGCCGAACGCATGATATGAGGTAAAACCTAATAGTGCCGGGTGCTCTCAGGAGCCTTGAACCAGGTTTCAGTTACAGCACAGACATCGATGTTCTCCATACTGAGAAGGGCCTCGAGTGCGTGCATTTTGAGATTTAGACTTCTGGCATTGAGCAGCATTACCCTCAGTTTCTTCCCATTTTTGTTTTCTAGGGTGGTAGGTTTAGAATTTGAGCCTTGCCTAAAAAAGGCACTATGGGCGTGGCAAGAGCCTTAGCCAATATCCGAATCCCAGGGTGACAGGTGCAAGCCGCCTTCATGGCTGCGTGGCTTGTCAAGCATGCCATCCCAGGCAGACAGACACTGGATCCCTTTGAATGACACCAGACATTAAGCCAATTGTTAAAGCTGATCATCTTGTCTCTATATTGTGGCATCATTCTTGGTGAAGGAAGGATACTGCTCAGGGTTAGGTCATACCTGCCTGGGCTACATAATCAGAGAGCTCCTCTATGTCTCTTTCATGTAGTCCAGGGAGGTATCGTCTCAGGTCGCTCACACCAGCATGGACAATGACTGTGTCATATTTGTACTTGCCGTGGAGTGACCCGAGTGCTTGTGTTATGTGGCGGATTCTAGCGCCCGATAGGGCAGCTTACTGTGACCCTCTCCTTGTTCAGCCTGGTGAGTGGGACGCCAGTGTGTCTGACTATGGAGTCACCTATGACAAGTATGTTTGGTGTTGTATTTGGCCTTAAGGGCTGTGGACTGCTTTGCACACTGCTTTTGTGGTTTATGTGTTGCTTGTGGGGTGTCTTGAGGTAGCAGTTGTTTGGGTGTCTGCCTTGGGGGCCTCTGCTGTTTAGGTAAATTTTACCAGAGCCTCTGAGTATGTCTTTGTGTGTTTATGTGTTTGATTCAGTGGAGTGGCAGCATTATGTGAGGCTGGTTTTGTGGTGTGTGCAGTTGCCTTCTCCTCCTGTCTGGTCTTGCCAGTCCTGAGTTGAGAGAGCTCAGCCTCCAGTTTGGCTAAATAGCTGCATCTCTCGCAAGTATTTGTGTTATGTGGGAGGAGGAGAGGGTTGTCTGTGTACATGAGGCAGTTATAACATTGCCTCAAGATTCCCAGATTCACCAGCTGGACCGGAGAGAAGATTGACAACTGACCTTTGGACATGCTAGAATAATATTGGGAATTCCTTAATTGAAAACAAGGGCCAGTGGGGAGTGAGGGTGTAGTGCTTTTAATTTTTAGTGCTGACTTATATAATTGCTTTAGTGAGCAAGTGCCAGGTAACTTGAGTGCAATGTGTTACAAGTAACTAAATGCAAAAACGACAAACAGTAACTTTCTTTCAAGTGAAACAAGGAAATAAGTACAGTAAGCAATGCAGGTATCACTAGTGATCCACAGAAGCGCTGAGAAGTTGCGTATTAGGTGGAATTAGCTTCCAGGGAAATAACAAGCAAACAAACAGAATAGTGCTGTTACCATTATTGTGACATGAAGTGATGCAATCTTAAACCCCTTGGCCAATGGGATAATGAACACTGAGAGAAAGCACAAGTTATGCACTGTTAGCACAGCTGTTATATTTTGTACACCTTTAACCCGTCACTGCATGCCTTACACAAAAACAGCATTATAGCACCTGCAGAGATTGAAAAGAATAGGCAGATTCACAGAAGCAGACGGGCTTACCTAAGAGAGCACTATGATGACTATACATGGTATCATTCAGTATCTGGCCTGTAATAGTAACAGTAGTAGGCATTACACAATAATGTGTCATGTTATAAATAGTGCCACATCTGCCATTATTGGCATAGGTCAAAGACATCAACATCATTGTGCAAGGCTACAAATGTTTCTTAATGTTGCCTCCTCTATAGATGGACAAGTGTGTCTTTGGTCTCACATTGATCAGGATAATAGAGGTACCCCCCCAAACACATACATAAACTGGTGTGATCAGAAAAAAAAAACATTTCATGTATATTTTTCAGTCCGGTAGTATTACTGTATCAGTGCAGCAGTCTATGGTCTATAGATGTTAGATCATCATTAGTAGTTTGCTGGACAACCTAAAAACGTATTGGCTGTCCTCTTGTCCTCTGCCTATCATCTGTGATTGAGATATGCATGCCTGAGCAGCATGTTTACTCTGTATATGTACAGGTTTCTCAGATATCAAAATGCGTTTCTGCCCACAAGTACACATTGGTCTGTCTAAATAGCACCAGACTTCTGTTTGTAGTACTATATGTCAGGTTAGCTTTTGTCTTAGGCCTCCTCTGTACACACACAAATATATAAAATATAATAACATCAGACCTCATGTAATCAAGCTTAAATGTTTGATTCAAGAAACATTGAGTAAAAGAAAACATCTTTTTTTGAAGGGAGGCAAGCACCCACATCCCTTATAGATCTCGCAGGCAAATTCCCCCGATACCCATAGTTGCATGATTTAAAAAAAAAAAAAAAAAAAACAGTAACTTTCAAACAACTGATTTTCAATAAGTTGTGCCAACTTTTCAGTTTTCAAAACCTGTGCATATGTGTGCATGTGTGTCTTTATGTGTGCGCAAGGCGTGTGTGTGTGCATGCGTGTGTGTGTGTGTGTGTGTGTGTGTGTGTGTGTGTGTATACAGATATATATATATATATATATATATATATATATATATATATATATATATATATATATATATATATATATATACATATATATATATATATATATATATATATATATATATATATATATATATATATATATATATATATATATATATATATACATATATATATATATATATATATATATATATATATATATATATATATATATATATGGTTCTACCTGACTTCTTCGACAGCTGAGAAGACCGACATCGGAATCCGGAGCTCCAGAAGATCGAAAGCGATGAAGACCGACGCGAATCGGGGGTTGCAGAACATCGACAATGCAGAAGACCGACACGACGGATGACAACAGCAACGCCGAGGATGCCGACATGGGGAAAGGCTGTGTGAGTATGCGTAGTGACGGACGCTAGGGTGCGGCAGGTAAGTGTGGAGATTGACGGTCTCTGGGGTAAGGGGTGGGTTATGTCACTTAGGGTGAGGGAGCGATAGGGGTGGGTTAAGTGAGTTAGGTTAGGGAGCATAGGGGTGGGTTAAGTGAGTTAGGGTTAGGGAGAGCGATAGGGCGGGTTAAGTGAGTTAGGGTTAGGGATATAGCGGGTTAAGGAGTTAGGGTTAGGGAGCGGGTAGGTAAGTGTGCGATAGTGACGGACCTTAGGGTTAGGGTAAGGTTTAGTGTGGGCTTGTAAGGATTTTGGTGTGCTTGTGTTGTGTGTGTGGTTTGTGGAATGGGGATGTGTTTTGTTTTGTATGGGGTTTCGTGTTTGTGTACCGTCGGTTATTTCGTTGTCGGTTATGTGTGGTTTCGTGTTTATGGACTGTCGAATATGTGGTGTCGGTGATGTGGTTGTCGGTGTTGTGTGGTTTCGATTATGTCAGGTAGAACCATATATATATATACATACACACACACACACACACACACACACACACACACACACACACAAATATATATGTACATATATAACACTATGTCATGCCAACTACATCATGAACACCTAAACTGTATGCTAATCAACCAATTGAAGATGGAGGAACTAGTCAACAAGCTATAATGCAACCAGGTAGACTCAATGCTGGTTTTCCCTGCAAATTTCAAAGCCTATTGGAATACAGCCATGGAAAGGAATCTACACATAAATAATTTTAGGGGCTGCTGCTGTTTTAATTCATGTGTATGTACAACAGGTTGAAGTCTATGCTGCTGCTGCAAATAGACCATGGCCAGGAAGTAGAAGAGTTTTCAGACTTTGGTTAACATATCACAATCTGCATGAGGTGGAAATCGTAGAACACTACAGGGTAGATGCAGCCATACTACAGGAACTCTGCAATCCTGTCATCCTCATCTCAGACTCAGGGCAAACCAATACCAGTGGAGACAAAGGTATGTGTAGCACTTGGAATTTTAGCTATAAGAACCTTTCAGAGACCAGCAGGGGACATTCTGAAGGTGTCACAGGCATCAGCATCTAGGATCCCCCATCAATTCCTAAATATTATGCTACAGCATGTATGTGGCCACATATATTTTCCCCGTACACCTGAGGATAGGGCCATAAATATGCAGGAGTTCTATCCTGTAGCACAATACTCTGAAGTACTGGGTGCCATAGAGTGTACATACATAGAAAGCAAGGTACCACCCAGGGAATGTGTAAGGGTCTACATTAATAGAAAAGGCTTCCTCTTCATTAACTGCCAAGTCCTGTATAGTGCTAAGGGAATCATCTTGAATGTGTATGCTAGCAACCCAGGCATGTACCACAACTCACATATCTGGCACACCTTCGAACTGTAACAGATGTTCACTAGGGGAGATATGCCACAGGGTCATTTGCTGGGGGATGCAGGTTATCCACTGGAATCGTGACTGATGATGCCCATCAGAAATACACACACACACCTGCTGAAGAACACCATAACGAGGCACACACTCAAATGAGAAATATCATAGTGTGTGTTTGGGCTGCTGAAGTCATGGTTCAGCTACCTAGGTACGTCTGGGGAAGCCCTGCAGTACAGTCTAAATGCATGTACTGAAATCTTCATCATCTGTGCCATACTTCACAATATCATCCTGAAAAGGCAGCTTCAGCAGGATCAAAAAGGGGAAGGGGAACACATCCCACCATCAATGGCTAGAACACCGTACCCTAGGCAGGTGAGGAATCAGAGGGTGAACCAGCAGCTGTTGTGGGTGCAGGCATACATAGGCATGGGCAATATGCCCTCATATTGGCTAAGAGGCAATGCATAGCACACTCATGCACCACCTTAGGGGCTAAAACCTTTATCCAATGCAAATACATATAGTAACACAGATGCCAGGCAATGCTCACAACCTTTTCCTACCCATATAATGGCTGTGTACTCCTAGCATCAGACAGACTCAGCCCTGAACTAAAACCATATCAACTACTGGATTTACAGCATTGAACGTGAAGTGTTAAAACTGAGTTGTGTAATAATACAAATGAATGGCATATCCTTGCATTTTGTTACTTGGTAA
>NC_056743.1:1669798936-1669906671 GCF_019279795.1 Protopterus annectens | reverse complement strand
GTTAGATCATCATTAGTAGTTTGCTGGACAACCTAAAAATGTATTGGCTGTCCTCTTGTCCTCTGCCTATCATCTGTGATTGAGATATGCATGCCTGAGCAGCATGTTTACTCTGTATATGTACAGGTTTCTCAGATAGCAAAATGCGTTTCTGCCCACAAGTACACATTGGTCTGTCTAAATAGCACCAGTCTTCTGTTTGTAGTACTATATGTTAGGTTAGCTTTTGTCTTAGGCCTCCTCTGTACACACACAAATATATAAAATATAATAACATCAAACCTCATGTAATCAAGCTTAAATGTTTGATTCAAGAAACATTGAATAAAAGAAAACATATTTTTTTGAAGGGAGGCAAGCACCCACATCCCTTATAGATCTCGCAGGCAAATTCCCCCCGATACCCATAGTTGCATGATTTTAAAAAAAAAAAACAGTAACTTTCAAACAACTGATTTTCAATAAGTTGTGCCAACTTTTCAGTTTTCAAAACCTGTGCATATGTGTGCATGTGTGTCTTTATGTGTGTGCGTGTGTGCGTGCGTGCGTGTGTGTGTGTGTGCGCACATGTGTGTGTGTGTGTGTGTGTGTGTGTGTGTGTGTGTGCGTATATATATATATATATATATATATATATATACATATATATATATATATATATATATATATATATATATACATATATATATATATATATATATATATATATATATATATATATATATATATATATATATATATATATATATATATATATATATATATATATATATATATATATATATATATATATATATATATATATATATATATGTTTCTACCTGACTTACCGACAGCTGAGAAGACCGACATCGGAATCCGAGCTCCAGAAGATCGAAAGCGAAGAAGACCGGCGAATCGCGGGTTGCAGAACATCGACAATGCAGAAGACCGACACGCCGGATGACAACACCAACGCCGAGGATGCCGACATGGGGAAAGGCTGTGTGAGTATGCGGTAGTGACGGACGTTAGGGTGCTAGGCAGGTAACTGTGGAGATTGACGGTCTGTGGGGATAGGGGGTGGGTTAAGTGAGTTAGGGTTAGGGAGGCGATAGGGGTGGGTTAAGTGAGTTAGGGTTAGGGAGGCGATAGGGGTGGGTTAAGTGAGTTAGGGTTAGGGAGGCGATAGGCGGGTTAAGTGAGTTAGGGTTAGGGAGGCGATAGGGCGGGTTAAGTGAGTTAGGGTTAGGGGCGGGTAGGTAAGTGTGCGATAGTGACGGACCTTAGGGTTAGGTAAGGTTTAGTGTGGGCTTGTAAGGATTTTGGTGTGCTTGTGTTGTGTGTGTGGTTTGTGGAATGGGGATGTGTTTTGTTTTGTATGGGGTTTCGTGTTTGTGTACCGTCGGTTATTTCGTTGTCGGTTATGTGTGGTTTCGTGTTTATGGACTGTCGAATATGTGGTGTCGGTGATGTGGTTGTCGGTGTTGTGTGGTTTCGATTATGTCAGGTAGAACCATATATATATATATACATATACACACACACACACACACACACACACACACACACACAAATATATATGTACATATATAACACCATGTCATGCTAACTACATCATGAACACCTGAACTGTATGCTAATTAACCAATCGAAGATGGAGGAACTATTCAACAAGCTATAATGCAACCAGGTAGACTCAGTGCTGGTTTTCCCTGCAAATTTCAAAGCCTATTGGAATAAAGCCATGGAAAGGAATCTACACAGAAATAATTTTAGGGGCTGCTGCTGCTTTAATTCATGTGTATGTACAACAGGTTGAAGTCTATGCTGCTGCTGCTAATAGACCATGGCCAAGAAGTAGAAGAGTTTTCAGACTTTGGTTAACATATCACAATCTGCATGAGGTGGAAATTGTAGAACACTACAGGGTAGATGCAGCCACACTACAGGAACTCTGCAATCCTATCATCCTCATCTCAGACTCAGGGCAAACCAATACCAGTGGAGATAAAAGTATGTGTAGCACTTGGGATTTTAGCTATAAGAACCTTTCAGAGACCAGCAGGGGACATTCTGAAGGTGTCACAGGCATCAGCATCTAGGATCCCCCATCAATTCCTAAATATTATGCTCCAGCATGTAAGTGGCCACATATATTTTCCCTGTGCACCTGAGGATAGGGCCATAAATATGCAGGAGTTCTATCCTGTAGCACAATACTCTGAAGTACTGGGTGCCATAGAGTGTACATACATAGAAAGCAAGGTACCACCCAAGGAATGTGTAAGGGTCTACATTAATAGAAAGGGCTTCCTCTTCATTAACTGCCAAGTCCTGTATAGTCCTAAGGGAATCATCTTGAATGTGTATGCTAGCAACCCAGGCATGTACCACAACTCACATATCTGGCACACCTTCGAACTGTAACAGATGTTCACTAGGGGAGATATGCCACAGGGTCATTTGCTGGGGGATGCAGGTTATCCACTGGAATCGTGACTGATGATGCCCATCAGAAATACACACACACACCTGCTGAAGAACACCATAACGAGGCACACACTCAAACGAGAAATATCATAGTGTGTGTTTGGGCTGCTGAAGTCATGGTTCAGCTACCTAGGTATGTGTGGGGAAGCCCTGCAGTACAGTCTAAATGCATGTACTGAAATCTTCATCATCTGTGCCATACTTCACAATATCATCCTGAAAAAGCAGCTTCAGCAGGATCAAAAAGGGGAAGGGGAACACATCCCACCATCAATGGCTAGAACACCGTACCCTAGGCAGGTGAGGAATCAGAGGGTGAACCAGCAGCTGTTGTGGGTGCAGGCAGACATAGGCATGGGCAATATGCCCTCACATTGGCTAAGAGGCAATGCATAGCACACTCATGCACCATCTTAGGGGCTAAAACCTTCATCCTATGCAAATACATATAGTAACATAGATGCCAGGCAATGCTCACAACCTTTTCCTACCCATATAATGGCTGTGTACTCCTAGCATCAGACAGACTCAGCCCTGAACTAAAACCATATCAACTACTGGATTTACAGCATTGAACCTGAAGTGCTAAAACCGAGTTGTGTAATAATACAAATGAATGGCATATCCTTGCATTTTGTTACTTGGTAATGTAAGTAAGTAAAAGGTGGGTGATTTGTACAGCAATGCCTTTAACATGTGATAGCAGGGATGCATGTGACTACATGTGTCCTATTTCAAGTTAATAGGCCTCAGGCTTCAAAGATTCACATATTTATATCTCTCACAAATACTGATGATCACCTAATGTCCTCAACTTGGCCTCATACTTTTGTACTGGAAAATCATTAAAGAGAAAAGTCAGAAAGTAATGAGACAGTGTTCAGTTTCTGACTTGACAATCCTCAGAAGATTCCTAAAAGTACTGATTCAAAAAACTCTTTAGATTCTATCAACTGTATAACTTTCTAACACCAAAATATGTCAAAAGTACGATTAGCAAAACAACATCACAAACACAGCTCTACTAAGCACTAAGTCAGCTATACAGCATGAGCATCACACATAAAGCTTATGTATCCCTGAATCCAAAAGATAGAAAACCAAGATATGGCACAGTTATCATCACTTGTACAAGGTGGTGTGCATGTGTGTGTGTGTGTGTGTGTGTGTGTGTGTGTGTGTGTGTGTGTGTGTGTGTGTGTGTGTGTGTGTGTGTGTGTGTGTGTGTGTATGTGTGTGTGCGTGTGGGTCCTAGGCTGACACAAAATGTAAGCGAGTGCGTGTGAATAAGAAAGAGAAGCAAGCAGACATTTGGATAAAGTAACAAATGGCCAGTGAGACAGAATGAGCTTTAAGCTTTACAACTGAACCATGTAACTGTTGTGTGTGTGTTTCTGTATGTGCCATACTGGTAAAAATGGTGTGCGGGTGTCTGCAAGAACAAACCAAGCTCTGTGCTAGCTCTACATCTTGGTATGTCAGATAGGTGTGAGATGTGCATGGTAGAGTGGGAAATTCATCACTGTCATAACTGACCATGAGAACTGGCTCTGCCAGGATTTGCACAAATGTGTCCATGCTCATGGTCAGATGCACTGCTGCTACCTGAACATGACTGATGTCTGCTTGATGAACTCCCCTCCTGAGGACACCCAGGACCATGATTTCAGCACCTGCCATGTCTGGGTTTGGACCTCTCAACCAATGACAGAGCAGTGGATATAGTGCCTCTATGGGAGCATGATCGGGCATGGCCATATCAGCTAACATCAAATAATTTGGCTGACCTATGCCCACGTTCATATGTTCATAGGTTCATAGGTAGGTACTAGACTATCAGCCCAAGGGCCTATGTAAGCCTAGCCAATAAGGTTCCTTGGCTTTTGCCACCCAAGAATGTTATTTTCCTGTGCCCTTGTCGGGCAGGACCACAGAAGTGATCCCCAGGATGAATTTCCTATTTCCCATCCACTCATCAAGATTTTTCTTGAAGCATGCTAGTGAAGAACTCTGTTTGACATAGATAGGTAGCTTGTTCCAAAGTATGGGAAGTCTATGGGACACTAATGTATGCCTCCAGCATGTTCGGTTTATTGTGGAGACAAGGTCTAGATCTCTAGAGCGTGTAGCTTGGAAGGAATGAGATTTCTTTAGGTGTAGTATGTCCATCATCTCTGGGTTAGAAATAGCTTTGTATGTTAGGCAGAGATCACCTCAGAGTAGGCAATATGCTACTGAGTAAAGCTGGAGTTTTTTCAGATGGTCGGTGTAGGACATATGTTTGAGTCCCATAATCCTCTTTTTTGAGGTATTTTTGTGGCCTTTCCAGATGTTGCAGATGTCTTGTGAGGTACATTCCAAAAGGGGCACTGTACTCATTAATGAGTCTAATGAAAGCCGAGTAGAGGGGAACAATTACCTCTTTTTTCCTGGATGAGAACCCTTTTATGATGAGGTGTGTCACACAGAAGGATTTCCTGACTACTGTGGTGATGTGATTATCAAAGGAGAGACTACTGTCCACCTGAGTCCCAAGGTCTCTTATCACACCTTTGGGATTAAGTGGACAGCCTCCTATGTGGTAGTTCATGGGTACAGAGTTTTTACCAAAGTGGGATGACAATGCACTTTTTGGCATTGAGCTTGAAGCCATGGTTCTGACACCAGGCATCAGGCTCAGTGTAGGATGTCAATGTCATTTGGAGACTCAACTATAGTATCTAATTTTCAGTCATCTGTGAACTTCATCAGTCAGAGGCCCTCTGTGTTAGCCCGTACTTCAGAGAAGTAGATCCCAAACAGGAGAGGACCCAAGACTGAACCCTGTGGTACTTCACTTGTCACAGGTTTGAAGTCAGATTTGGAGTCTGCAACTTTTACACTGTTGGTTCTATCAGTGAGCCAGTTAGCAACCCATCTTGTGACATAAGGGTTTATACCCAGTTTAGTGAGTTTATCTATGATTCCAGAATGGAGGATGGTGTCAAAAGCTTTGGTAAGGTCAAGATAGGCTGTGTGAACTGCCTTACCCTCATCTATGGCTTTGGTGACTGTTTCAAATAAGTCAATCAGGTTCAGGAGACATGATCTGCCCTTCACAAACCCAAACTGGGTGGGGTCCAGAGTTTGGAGGTTACCAATGTCTTTGTTTATGAGTTCCATGATGATACATTCCATGGCCTTGCAAATCAGGCTCGTCAGGCTAATAGGGCGATAATTCCCGGAGTCCATGGTGGCACCCCCTTTGTGGAGTGGTATAGCTGTTGCTGTGTGCCATTCAGTGTGTACAAAGCCTGTTATGAGGCTATGATTGAACATGGTGCTTAGGTGGGGGGCCAGTTCATTTTGAAGTTCGTGTAGAATGCAGTCTGGGATGTTGTCGGGTCCCATGGATGCTGTGTTCTAGGCTTTGGAGAGTGCAGTTTTTACCTGCTTAGTTGTAATTGCAGGGGCTCTGCATTCTTCCAGTATGGATATGGGCCCTTTAGGGGGTGAGGGAGGTAAAGTTAGCACTGAGCCTATCAGCCAGGAAGTTGGCGATATCAGTTGGTTCTGTAATTTCTGTGCTATTGTGCTGTAACTCAGAGCAGATCTGGGTGTTGCCATCAAGATTTTTGACATAGCTATACAATGATTTGTGGTTGTCCTTAGAGTCAGTGGCAATCTTGTTTTCATCAGTGGCTTTAGAGGATTTTATGAGGGATCTCAGCTTCTTACTGAGGCTGACCAGGAAGCTCCTCCACTCATGGGATTTTACTCTCTTTTGCAACAGTTTCTTCCTTTTGTTGTAAAGTTTGTTTATAGCAGAGGACCACCAGATTGGCTTCCTCTTTTTGGAGGATAGCATCTTGGTTCTGTTAGGGATAGCATGATCCATGCACTAGTGTAAGTGCTTATAGATTGCATCTGTATAGGATTCAGCAGTCATAACTGTATTGTCCATCTGTATGGGTGTTGTGAAGTTGGCCACTTCTGTCTTAAGAAGCATAAAGTTGGCTTTGGAAAGATTTTTTACAGTGGTTTCCTTAATGGGGCGTGGGTGTGGGATGTTGATATCTTTGGTGATTAGCTTATGGTTGGGTCTGACCAAGAAGGAGTTGACTTCAGGTGTGGAACACCGGCCAGTCATGTTGGTAATGACTAAGTCTAGGATATTATTGCCACTGGTGAGGGTGTGGATAATTTGATCCAGGGCATTGGAGTTTATAAATTCTATATAGCATTGAGTGAATGAGTTGGTACATGAGTAGTTTTCCCAGTTAATGGTGGGGGTAGTTGAAATCACCCATTATTAGGTGTTTGGTTGAAACCTAATATTTTCTAGTATATCAAGAAAAGAGGAGTGGGAATCCTGGGGCACAGTGGGGGATCTGTAGCAAGCTACAATATGTATTTCAGTTTTGCCTAGAGTTAGTTGCACTTGGATAACTTTGGATGCATTATGTTGGGCAACTAGCCTGGAGGTGTGGTTATCCTTAATGAATTTGGACACACCTCTGCCCTTGGTGTTCTGGTCCTGGTTAGATGGCCGAAAGGTATGGTATGAGTTATATCCTGGTAATGCATGGTGTTTTCTGGAGCCTTGAACCAGGTTTCAGTCACTGCACAGATATCAATGTTCTCCATTTTAAGGAGTGCATTTTGAAGTTTAGACTTCTAGTATTGAGTAGCATTACCCTCAGTTTTTGCTTTTCTGTATCTGTCACAGTAGTGGGTTTGTCATTTGAACCTTGCCTAAAAATGGCACTATGGGGTGGCAAGAACCTTGGCGAGTATCCGGAATCGCAGGGGTGACAGCTGCAGGCCATCTCTGGCAAAGCATCGTGGCCTGTCAACCATGTCATCCCAGGCAGACAGATACTGGATCCCCTTAGAATGCCAACCCCCTACCAGTAGAAGTTCCATCACAGACACCAACCCATTCTGTGTCATTCGTCTGATCCATTGAAGTGGCAACATGGTGGAGGCAGTCATGTATGTCAGCCTGTGCCACACCTAAAACCCTAAGCATTTCTTTGGAGGACCTATTGGAACATGCTTGTGCCTCCATGATGGCACTAAACATAGGTTTAGTGGTACATGAAGACACATCTGTTTCTGGTGGAAGAGAGAAAGCAGGCCTCCTCCAAGTACACTTAAGAACTCTCCTGCATGGCACCCTGCCTACACTTGGCTACAGAAAGAGTCAACGAGCACTGAAGCCGCAGTAACTACATTACCCTGATCAAGTGTCTCATCCTCCACCTGTCCAATTTTTGAGGGCTCACTGGAATGGGTTAGTGTAGTTCTACTGACTGTGTCCAATGGAATTACAGGGGATGGCTGAATGTCAACCTCAGTATCAGATTCAACCTCTGCACCCACTGACTGTGCCTCTGTTTGGCTACCATCATCATCAGAGTCTGCTGATACATTGACATCAGGTGGTAGGATCATCTGTGATAATAAGCAAAAAACACAGGAAAAATTAATACGCACACTATTATAGTCCAATATATGCTAACAAACTAACAGTGGTGTCACTATTACAGGTAGTATATCAGTATACACAATAGTTCTGGCACCCACATCAAACACTAAATATTTATTTTAAATGCTCATCAGTACTGACATAAAAATGTTTGGCTTATCATGTGCAGATGATTGTAGGCTTCCTATGCTGGCTGGTCCTGGAAGAAGTTAAGCAAAAGGTAAGGACACCATCATCAGAATGAACAATAACACAGGGGGTTGAAACTTTTTGCCATTTATATGTACATTGATACTTTTAATGAGAACTTGGATGAGACATCCACCCCAATCCTGTGTGTAAACAACCAGTATGTGTTGTTAACTATCAGTCTACAACTATCACCCTTCAAAACAAATTTAATGTTAAACAGAACTTAAGTACTGATATCAATATTTTACTATACAAGGAATATTTAACAATTGAGATAGGTAAGCCTCCCTGGAAGATCCTCCTGGGACATACTTGTCTTTCCTGAAACAGCAGCACCAATGATAATGATATGCTGTTGTGCACTTTCAGTGAGCTATCCGGCTCCTTGATTGTGGACAGGAACTCTTCATTTGATGTCAGTGGTGGCTCTGTAGCACCCCCCAGTAGCCATGCATTCATGAGCCACTGCAGCTGCTCTCCTCCAGGCTGATGAAATCATGTCAGTGGACCTATGGTACACCTGATCATATGTCCTGCTCTGGCCACCTACTGATTCATATCAGCAAACATCTGCTGCCAAATTTGCATTCTGACAGACATATCCCATGTCCTTTCTCAAGGAGAAAGGCACTATGACTACTAAATGTTTCCACAAGGACTTCATTGTCAAGATCATTGCAGGGGGTGGGGTGATTGCTGGGATTTGGACACATGTGTGCCAAAGTCCTAGGTAACATAAAACACAAAACAATGATAATACACATAAGTATCACACAAATAAAAGACCTGCTTTGATATAACATAATGCAGGCAAGACATTCAAATATAAAAAAAGGAATTGTGTGGTTGTTACATATCACAATCATACACAAAGCAAGGTTGGATCCAAAACAAGGAGTGTAAGAATAGCAAATCTTGTTTGTGCCAAAAGAGAAATGCAAATTGGCTCACCTACCTCCAGCATAACAGGCAAATGACACATTTTGCTAACAAGCCATCAATGTAATGCTAAAAGTGCTATCAAATAAACTGTCCCTGAAACATGTGTACACATTTACCACAGAGCATTCCATTTTATGCAACTGCTAGTCATGTCTACCTGTGGCCAGCATACTCCTAGAGGTGTGTATAGGCCATCCTAGAAGGCTAACCCCTCTGTCATTGACAATGTAGGACATTTACATTTCACAGAAATAACTACAGAAGAGTGTACAGAGAAAAACAATTGTAACATTAGCACTTGAGATGACAGTTAATAAAGCTGTGCATCTGAGAAAGTAAAATGCCCTGACAAACATTCATATCCCATCAATGCACTTCTAAGAAATGAATACAGATAAAAGTAACATTTGATAATGCATCTATCTCTATCTATCTATCTATCTATCTATCTATCTATCTATCTATCTATCTATCTATCTATCTATCTATTTATCTATCTGTCTGTCTATCTATCTATCTATCTATCTAGCTATCTATCTATCTATCTATCTATCTATCTATCTTCCTATCTTTTAACATATTTTTCTTACTGACATTTCAGCATATGCAGTATATAGCTGACAAATGCAAGCATAGCACCTTATCAAGATCAGTAGTCTTCTGTGAAAATAAATCACAGTGTAATATCTTCTTCTGTGTTATCCACATAAACAAGTCTCCACCTTCAGGTTCCCTAGCTACACATTTCTCTTTTTATACTGTAGATTCAGGGCTGTGAGCATGGTGAAGATGCAAATGAGGTATGCACTCATTATAATTGCTGAATCCCAGATACTTGGCTCCATGTACCAGATGCAAATATAGTGCAGGCAATCCCTCAATGTTTGTTGCTAATGGATTGCAACTGTTAAAGATTATCCCTAGGGAGAAGGAAAACACAACTGCAGTTCAGACTCCCTTACCTCCAGTGGGTGTGTCAGCCAGGTTAGACTTACAAACTATAGAAGTAATTGTGTCAAGGTTTTAAATGTAAGTAAGCAGCACACATTTCACAGATTCTGTTCAGTAACATCCAACCTCCCCTTCATTTCTTCACAACTGTATATTTTTGCCATTTAATATTCTCACACATTTTAAAGGGAGTGATGCAGAATGTCTTACAGACTGTATGTCTCACATTACTAGTCAGATAAGACAAGAATGAGCAGCAAACACAGAGAGATAAAACAGAGCTGCATTTATGCAAGCAATAGTCAGAAATGTTTGTGTGATAACTTAGTGCATTACAACTGAAATTAATAAATCTGCAAACAACTGTCATAGTACTGTGGATGATGTTGCAGTTACTTGTATGCACAATAATTTTAGTTCTCTGCTGCAAATTTGTTTGTGTGGCAAAGAGTGATAAAACACCCTTATTGTTTTGAAGGTCCATTAGAATGAGAGTTCAAATCCAGACCTGTGTAAAATATTTCCTATGTGCCAACATAAATTTTAGTGTTGTTTGTTTAATAGATTTCTTTTCTTTATTTCACCTGATTTTAGATTGTTTTGTGTTTTTTTTAATGCCAGTGTTTGCCAGTGCTTTGCTTAGCACAAACAAGGGAAATGGAAAAACACAATGGATATCTGTTTTAGCTGTGCGTATCTCATTTGCATGATGATTGGCAGTGCACAGTCCTAGACTAGTGGCCCACAAAGGAAGCAGACAGAACACTTGTAGACAGGATATAGACAGTGTAGAGGTCAAAATTATATTTTTTGCAGTTTTTGATTTCCATCACAAAACACCACCAAGCAACTTTGCAAGGCAATTAGCAAGCTTCCCCAACACCTGCAGCCAGGCTGCAGACAGTCAGTAATTTCAAAATGGATACATTATATTAATTCTGTTGGGCACTATACAAGCATGATCAGTGATGCTGCATAACAGTTATCACACAAAACTTAAACATTAATAGAGAATTATTCAGCTGTTATATAGCCATGTCTGTGACAGCAGGTGTAAGTGTAAGGCTGTAATACAGATGATCCTGGGTTCTAAATCAGAAAGTGCAACATATTTTTACTGTTGTGACAGTCCAGTTTATAGTAATGAATATTAAAATCTAAAAGTGTTATTTAGGTGTAAGTGCAGGGCTGCCATACACATGGTCCTGAGTTCTAATATAGGAAATTTCAGACATTTTTAATGTTGTTCCATTTCTCATTATATTAAATCTCACTTATAACACTTTATACATAATTATAAATAATGGACTTGACATGAATTATACATATGAGGGATACAGTTTGAAGGTTCAGCTGTATAACTGAGGGTATACTGTCTACTATGTTTAGGTAAGTATAATTCTGCTATCTGGACTTGGATGGCCTTCACACTTAAATAAGACATATACACAAATGAATCTACATACAAGGACCTTGTCAGGTCTCAAACGTACATGGTTAACACCTCAAGCCATCATCTGTATTTATGAATGATTCATGAATATGCCTGAGAAGCACTTCTTCTGAGGCAGAGATGGAAAATCACCACTGTGGGAAAAAATGGTTTATCCCTTATGCATAGGTTTGAATCCTACACTGTTAAAATCAATTTTACCAGTGCATAAAGCTAAGCAAACATGTGTCAAGTCAGAACATTCATGCCCCCAGTGTATTCTGGCTCCTAGTACAGGTCTTAGGCTTTAAATAGTCTGGCCAAAGCTGTATCCTTTGCAGCTGGCATCCCACTCATTACAAAACATTGCAGGCACCACTTCAATGACCTAAAAAGGCACAAGAGGGATATACTCAACCAGTGGTTGAATGAGTTTCAAACTAGCAACACCCACAGTTGTGCAAATATGCTAATAAAGAGAATGTATAATACATAGAATGCTAAAAATAAACAAGACGGGTATGCATAATACTTCTGTTCTTTTCTTTTCACAGCTAATCCTAAAATTCATTCAAATAGGTAGGCTCATGCCAATCATCTGGAGAGACTGAGGGAAGCAAGTGGCATGTAAGCAGCACAAGATAAGTATTATTGTAGCTTTAAAAGTTAAAGATAAATGTTTTTGTTTTCTATACAGTAGTAGCAAAGTAAGCAAGCATATCACAACTGTAAAACCAAGTATGCATGTATAAGTCTGTAGCACAAACTAACTTTAAGAGTCAAGAATAAGGCTGTAGTCAGAGGCTGTGGGCTCAAATACCTGAGTAACAACTAAACAACACTGCAATTCTTTAATAATATTTCATAAATTAAAATCTATACAGGTGCCATAAATCCTCTGCTGTTAACTGTAATCTGTGTAATATTTGCACATTGCAAGGATTACTTTGAGAAATCCATAATTATAGTTTGTAGTTTTTAAGATGTATACTTATTTATTTATTTATTTATTTATTTAACATTTGTTGACCGGGCTAGTCTATCTGGATATAAGTCCATTTTCAGTAGAGGCCCTGGGAGAAAAGCTCCAAAAAATGACAAACGATTTAATACAAATCAAAGTTAGAGGGCACTTGTGATCATGAAGAAAATCCAAAATTGTTTGGTTATGTTAACAATAACAGATAAAATAATTAGAATACAACAACAGTTAAATTCATAATAAAAAAATCTCATCCCATTAAATCCACAACAATAGTTTATTTTTTTTGTTTGTTTATGTTAAATGAAGGAGTAGAGAGGGGATTAGTGATGGCAAAATGAGACAGAAAGAAAAAAAGGGGGGGGGGAGGAAATACAGAGAGGTTTGCTAAGAATAAGGTAGGAAGGAGAGGTAATGAAGCTGGGAGAAGTAGTTCAAATTTGCAGGTTATGTGGCATATAGAATCAGAATAGCACAATGTGAAATAATTTAGGAAGAGTAATCTATACTTAAATGTAATACTTCAGATTAAATAGTTGTATAATTGTGCTAATGCATTTGTATGTCACATATAATGGTACTAATTTTATCTCTTTTTTTTAAATTAAGAAGAGTAATCTATACTTAAATGTAATACTTCAGATTAAATAGTTGTCTAATTGTGATAATGTATTTGTATGTCACATATAATGGTACTAATTTTATCTCTTTTTTTTCCTTTGACCCCAATCATTATCTCTTTTTCCATTTTCCATTATGTGTCATCAAAATGCCTCCATGTCATCCATTTTTAAGACATCACTAAATGCTTCACAGCACAGAAAGGTAGGCCAACCCAGTGGGTCAGTCTGCCCGCACTCCAGCTGTTGCTCCCCCATTTCACCACTTTCTTATCTACCCAATTTTAACACCTGTAATGTTGTCAAATAAAAGAACTACACACACCACACATAAGTACCAAAAAAAGCAATGTAGCCCTTCACTTTTTGGCCTCTATGTTTGTGTGGAGTTTGGCATTGTGCACCAATGCAAAGCGATGGTGAACATCTCTTTCTTGGTGTGGTTACCTCCACACAATGCCACTTAAACACTCTGCACTACATCAACACACAGTGACACACAGTGAATATGGTGTAAAGTACAATTTTCTTGTATTATATCTGCTTATTTAAAACTCAGTGACAGTTTTGCTTTGAGCGATCTTTTGTTGACACACTGCTTTTTGCAATACATTGCTTATTTAAAAGTATTATATGTACCTGGATTCGAATGCTATATCATCTCGGCTCAAAAAGAAATGTGTCAGTGCATTTACACCTGCTGCCACAGAGACAGCTATGCAGCAGGTGTGCTTCATACACTCAGTACTAACTCTCATAATTTTAGCAGTTGGGCTCACATTTGCACACTGTTTAACTGTACAGTAGAAATGTGTATCTTGCATGAGCAAACACTTTGCCAGCCATCATGCAAATCCTTGACTCACTGTTGCTCTATGCAAAGTAAATAACAGCATGTATTACTTTTGTTTACTGTCCATTTAGTCTGCATGCCATGAAACCGCATGAGGAAACATTAAAAATAAAGGCCTTATCTAAGAAAATGCCATATATTTACAATGCATCTATCAGTTACCTCATCCCATGTACTGAAACCCTGGTATCAAAGTACTTATTTACAAATATATCAATTACACTACATAAAGTAATAATGCATGTTGTGTTATATGCCATGCACATCTTTAGAATGACAATACACATTCAGATTTTCCAATACTTGTAGTAATGTTGACACCTGCTTGCATATTGTTTATAATGCTGTCTCTTAAACTATACCTGCACATTGGAACAAACCTACTAAATACTAAACATTGCACACTCATCACTCTGGTAACATTTGGAACTTGAAATATCTAGACAGCTAAACATACCTACACATCCATTTCATGCAAGCCTCACAGCATCTTCCTCCAACATCCAGTGCTGATGTCATCCACCATAAGTTGTCCTTCAGCCTTACAAAAGCCAGACTTGTGCTGCGGTACTTGCATAAAGTACTGAGCTTTCTAGTCAGTGTACTTAGATAAGGGTTCTGTTCTCAATGCAGTCAGCTGTGGTGTGTGTGTGTGTGTGTGTGTGTGTGTGTGTCTGTGTGTGTGTGTGTGTGTGTGTGTGTGTGTGTGTGTGTGTGTGTGTGTGTGTTTGTGCACTTGTGTGACATTAGAGAGAGCATTTTACATCAGCATGTGGGATACTGCTATTAGTATTTTCTTCTAACCAGACAATTTATTTATTTATTTGACATTTGTTAACCGGGTTGGTCCAAATGAGCAAGAGGCCCATTTTCAGCGGAGACCCGAGGAGAAAAGCTCCAGAGAATTACAAACACAAGAACGCATTTTAACATAGTTAATAATTAATCACAACATGATTCAAAAAGCAGAAGTAATGCAATGACAGATAATTAAGAAGTACAGAACAAAAAGTGTACAAGATAAGAATAAAACGCAAAGAGTGATAGTAGTTGTAATTTCAGCAATGATTTTTTTTGTCTTCCTTGTAGCAGACAGGTAAAATAAATACAAAAAAGAAACATACCTCAAAAGAAAAGTTAGCATTGAGCTATGTATGAGATACACTATGTCACTGCAATCACCTGACTATGCAGAGTTTATTTCTGTCTTGGGGGGAATGAGGAGGAGTAATGGGTTTGGTAGGGTCATAACAGGAGCAAGACTTTATGCTAAGTAAATGTAGTTTAAGCTCTTTTTTTTGAAATGCTTAGGGTGGGCGATGGTTCTTATATGTGAGGGATGTTTGTTCCATGCTTGGGCTATTCTACATTTGAAAAGTAGTTTTCCAAAATATGCATATATATATAGCACTTCTGGTGTCATTACCTATAAACTGTTGTCTGACACTCTCATACAGAGTTCTCTAGTTGGTGTACTTTGATAGGTAGGTGTTCTGTTCTCACTGCAATCAACTGTAGTGTGTGTGGGTGTGTGTGTGCTCTTGTCTGACATTACAGAGAGTGTTTTATACCAGCATGTGGCACACTGCTATTAACATTTTCTCATCATCAGACTCTGCTGATGTCATCGGCTATAGCTGATTTGTGGATGTGCACTATTCCCATCAGGGCAGGGTCAGACACTGGCACAAGTCACCTCATCCTATACAATACAGATTACAGTCACAGGGCATTCAGTCTATCACATACACCATGGCATGGTTTGTAGGCCCTGTATTTTCTTGGTGAGAAACTCCTGTGGTCTCTCCAGCTGCTGCAGGTGTCTGGTGAAGTAAATGCAAAAGGGACAATTATACTGTATTAGTGCTTTATGAGGTTCAAGTACTGTTCTGTAATATCATCCTCAGATCTGGATATGATGATCTAACTTATGAGATGCATGATGTACCATTTCCATACCACTGTGGAGAGATGGTGGTTGAAGTTCAGATTGCTATTTATGTGTGTTCCCATGTCTTACACCAATGGGTTTCAGCATTAAGGAGTGTTGTTAATGTTGTAATTAGTGGGCAATTCCACTTTGCAAAAGGCCACAATAATGATATATTTTTGTGTTTATTTGTAGATCATGTGGCTTTGGCACCAATCATTTGTATGTGTTAGCCCATTCTATAGTATGTTATCATCATAGGTGGACTCAGTGATTGCACTCAGTATGCAAGAATCAGCAACCACTGGAAGCCAAAGGCCATATAGTTTAACCTGACCTGTTGAGAAATAGAATCCAAACAGTGAAAGGCCTAGCATAGATCCCTGGAGTTTGCCAGTGGTGAGACCTCTACTGATACAGGTTGATTCACCAACTTTCACAGTACATGTTCTGTCAGTGTGCCAGTTGGTTATCCATCTACTGACGTAAGGGTTAATCTCCAGCTGGGAGTGTTTCCTCAATGATACCTGCATGGGAAACTGTGACAAAACCTGAGGCCAGATCATGATAGGTATTATGCACTGTCTTACCTTCACCCAGGCCTATTGCATGAAATCAATGGGCTGTGACAACATCACAGATCACCTATAGCATGATGCAGCGCATACACCTACCTGACATGGTTGGATACACACTTCAATGCACCCCCCACATGGACTATGTTCCCATAAAAGGGTGTGTTTCAACATGCATTCATCTACATTGGAGGGACAGCACCTGATGCATTCATGTATAGATACATCCTGACTCTCCTCATCTGTGAGCTAGACCAACATGTCATCATGGACCTTTTCTAAATGGACACTAGTAATATCCTGGCTTTGTGCACCAGGTGGTTATGTGAGTTGTTAATGCTACATCCATGTCTGTTACATCTGTTAGATGTCCTCAGAGAGGTGACTGAGGGCAAGCATGATGACAACAATATCATCCTGTGGAACTTGATCAGGCCAAGGCATTTGACACAAATACACAATGATGTATTCACTCAGCACTGTCTGATGTGATGTGACCATAAATACCTATATCACCATTGGGTAGATCACTGGATCACATGTGTGGCATCTAAATATGTTGAAATGTGTGACATGACCTATATCTCAGATCCAGTGATGAGGTCTGTACATCAGGGCTATATGCTAGGTCCTTTCCTGTCCATTATTTAAGTCACAGACATCACAAATGACGTACACATACTGTGTCCAAACAGCTGTGTGGAGGGCTGCAGACTGTGGGTAATCATTGACTCTAACTATGATGTTAGTATAGTAAAGACAGTATCAACTCACACCAAAGATTGCTGCCATAGCCATGACAACACATGAGATGAAACAAAAACATAGGGAGTGGGGTTGTCACATTATGAAAACAAATGCACAACTCAAGGATAATGTAGATATTACACCCTATAAGAAAACCAGTTGGTATGTGACTTGTGTCCTGGGGTAGAATGTATGTGGAACATCCACCAGCATGTGGCCAGAGTGCTGACTACTCCCTTGCATGTAACACAACTACTGAGTATGTGCAGGACATCCACATCAAAATCCGTAATACCTCAATAACTCACAGGCTTCATCACACAAATAACTGAGTAGAATGCACCCTTCTTCGTATACCTCCTTACATATCTTCCAGTGATGTGTAACTGAAGTGTACCACCTTTGCTACAGTGAGCTGTCAGACATCTTATTCGCTATACCTAGGTATTATTTTTGTTGCATAAACATGACTGTCTGATGGTGTGGAACACCCATCAAGGTGTTACACTAGATGCATGTGTGACACCTGTTTCGGTGATGCACACAGTACACACATAGCTGTTTAACAACATTGATGTCATGGTTTACATTTGTGACAGTGTGGAATGTGACATACATATATATATATATATATATATATATATATATATATATATATATATATCAGAAAGTTCAGGGTAGCAAGTATGGCTGATGCGTGGACCAAACAAACATGATATAGTACAAAAAAGGAGACCAGCACTCGGAAGGCAGAAGCAAGGAAATTTATTGAAAACCAGACCGGTTTCAGCAAAATGCTTTCATCAGTGGTTGAGCAATAGTACCATGACAGATGCTGTTATTTATAGTCAATCCAACAAAGCAGTCCTGATATCACTTCCTGTAATAGAGGTTATGAGAATAAAAATTAAATATAAAGAAGTTTTGAAAAAACAACTAATCAAATGTTGAAAATCAAACATACTCAGAATATACATTGTAAAAAGTGTATTGTGCATAAAACAGAGAAGTGATGTTATTATTTGTCATTTGGACCCGCAGGAAAAAGACCACCTAATTTAACAATCCATCTCTTTTCTTTATTATTTAGTAAATTGTGCCATCCAGTTTTGAAAGATCTGTTTCCTGTAATGTTATCAATAACAGTGAAAGAAAATTTGGCTGTTTTGTGGATCAGGCAATCCCCCGGATTCATGAAGCTCGAAGCAAGGCCGGTGTAAGGCTTGTGCCGGCTGTACGGCATATATATGGAGTAGTAGTGCCATATGCATATTAATGAAGGCGTGCAGCCACCACAGCCACGTGCATAGGAAATGTGCGCGAGTGCATGGGGCGTAACGAAGTTGGGGAGGGAGGCGTGTCAATGTTGGCTGTCGATGAGCAACATAAACTGCTGAATATTATAGTCCGCCTGCAGTAATACTCACACCTATCAGTGTCCGTGGAGACTGAAACGTATACAAAGTATGCAAGATAGTCCCTGTGAACAGAAAATGAAGAAGCAAACACAAATGCATGATAGGGAATAACAGGTCCCTACCCTTGAACAAATGACAGAAAAACCGTGTGCCCGTAGTCCAACGTAGTGTTGATAGCTATACGCAGAGACAGCCAACCACGTAAATTTCTTCAACAAGTCTTTAATAGAGCCTATACCATGTGGAAGTGAAACATATCATATGCTAGGGCACCGCCAGGAGGTACATCCAGCCCAATGGAGAGGGTCACCAGCTGACCCATAATGTGAGCGAGGGTACATAGCTGTGCAGATGTGTCCATAACAAAATACATGAGGAGAAATGTAGATATATGTAATGACTGTATGTCCGAATCATATCCCACAAGGGATGTAATAGTCACATACAAAAGGTATGTCTGTATCCCACATAACAAATGTGATAGGGAATAGAATACACATGTAAACGAATCAGGAGCATAGAAACAGCTACAACAATAAGGACACATGTAGGCCAAAAGGAACAGTATGACCCATACCATCGACTAAGAATACCACCTGTCCCACTTTGTGAGCGACAGTACCGCTGCAGCCAGATGTGTCCTGACACAAGCTTGTAAACATGGCAAATGTGCAGAGATTATAGGACATAATTATCCCTCAGACGTCATGTAATAGTGGCATTAAACAGTTGTTCTCCACACGTATATTACATAAATGTCATAAGAAAAAGAATAAGCCACTGGAATGCTACAAGACTAAAGCTTAGATATAGGCAAGAGTTGTAAGTTCTATCTGCCGAACTGACCGTGGGTATGTGTCAGCATGTAAAATGTGTTGTGTCCACTGCAAATGTTACATTGTGGCCAATTGAAAAGGTGGAAACAGTACCGTAGACTGTGGGGAAGCATTGTCCACAACAGTCGGATATGTGGAAGGGATAGCATATACATAGGAAAAGGTGCCATCCCCCCAATGAGTACAACAGGTCTGTAAAACCCGGGAGTCATCGGTAGAAGCCAAACTAGTATGTGACACAGCCGAACGGGTAGTACCTGGGTATACCAACTAAGTAATGAAAGTGAAGTATGGGTGTGTACCTATGTGTGTGAGGTATAGCACATGGGAAGCAAACATGGCAGGGTAGTCCACACAACCATAAAGGTACCCGGCACCTGTAGGGCAGTCAATGTGCTACTCTGGCCATGTCATGGCCCAACAACAAAAGTAGTGAGCTATCGGATGTGAGTAATTTGCATGTGAGGGGTGGATGGGTAATGGTAAAACCCGCAAAGGCGATACTGTGTTGTATGCAGAAAAGGTGAACCAGAAGTATAGGAGGGGGCAGCGGGTGAAGTGGACATAAACACAAACACATGGAGAAACAGCTACTAGACAAGCAGACAGGCCATAGTGTAGAACACAATCCCACAAACATATGTATCATGTAAATGTGCGATCAAAATGTATAGATATGTCACCGTCACATACCACAGGTTGGTCCTGATGGAACTGGCCATAACAAATGCAACACACCTGGCTGCATAATGGGCTACCCAGCATACCCTCCACATCACACAACCCAGCCCCATAACAGAACATCCACCAAATCCACCCGTACGTCGCCCACTGGTTCGTTGCAGACACAGCTACACATACTGACCCCATACGCATATGTAGTAGGTATTGTCACCCTAGGCAGTGTCAGGATAGCAAACCATGTATTCCCTGCATGTTAAACCCCCTGCACATTTTCATAAAGCCAAAATACATTTCAATATCGTTTCTGTGTGGAATGGTCCAATTTCTGGAATATCCCTTACGGGATAAGTAACCTGTGTAAATAGTAGAATGGGTATGACGACAAGATGTCCAATCCTGTACATATCTGGACACAAGTCAGAATGTGAAGTACAGGTCCAAGACACTGTCCAGACCTGAGTGGTCATGCATAACTTAGTACCCAGGATAAAACACCTTCTTGTGACGTACGTGTCCCCACACAAATATACGGGAGAATATATTGCACACTCGCATAGTGGCAAACAGCAGAAGGGTGAGGAAGACACCCGACATTAACAGGATAACCCTGATGAAGTGTGAGAGATACTTAGTGTGTGCCGGCGTGACCGACCATACCTGACAACCTGTGTGAGCTAGATATCTGGACAGAGCCGTGAATACAAGTGAGACAAAGGTAGAACAGCAGGTACAATATGCAAAGATAGCTGCTAGAAGTTATTCATGTATGTACAGTCTGAGTACCCGGGAAGTCCACTGGGCAAAGTGCCCAGTAACAGCGGACGCCCGGGTAGAAAAGCTCCTCAAGCAATACAAGGAAATAAAGGCTACATAATGTTAAAGGTAAAATACAAGATTAAAAGGCATACAGTCAGGAAATACACATGCATAAAATGTGCATAATAAGACAGTGCAAATCCAGAGTTTTGTAGTGGTAATACAGAAATTTACAACAATGACATACTTGGAGTCAAGTGAGTGTCAGCTAAGTCTGGTTAAGCTGGAAGGTAGAGAGGAGCAAGAGTATGGAGAGCTCAGAGGAGTGAGATCCCTAGAATGTATAACAGGTGCAAGCAGGAATATATCCATGTGGATGGATAAACATAGATATATCATAGAATGACAGTTTGCACAATGGCATTAATGTCCGGAGTATAAACTCTGAAACTCAACTGTCTGCCAGCACGTCCCGACATCTGTCCCTAATGCCGAGCTACTGCTGTGCCAGAACACAACAACGTATTACAGAGGTTCATACCATATCACTCAACTGTCCAGATATTCACAGAATGACCAGAGTGTTGGCTCATAGTGTTGTGTGCCTCTGACAATCTGCGTCTGTCTGGTAAATAGGTGTGGATTGGCATCACGAAATAATAAGCATTAAGTATAACACTCCACATCCTGCAGAAGAGTCATGATAATGCAAAACCTAGTATTCTATCAACATTATAAGCTTGTAAGGAAACTAGTTAAAATGTGTCCCTCTTACTCTCCCCATCATGTAGGGTTTGCGCAGATTTGTTGCTCAAAGAGGTCGAGAGGTATGGTCTGTACATATTTGCAGTAACAACCCATGACATTTGTGTAATGTACAACTGCATACCTGTAGTCACAACATGTCCAAGAAAATAATCCCCATATGAATGAATACAGGTAATAGTCAAATGTGAATGGGAACCCCCCCCCTCACCGTGGAGTATGGACCGTAACAACCCCACCCATAATATGTACAGCGAACAGAATATGCTCCTGATAGGTGCCCAAACACATGTGTCTATAAATACAGGTAAAATGCTCATAATAGGGAGAAGCTCCCTGTCCACATGCTTCATCTGACATTTGAACTCGGCCAGGGAAGTTCCATTCACCAGGTGGACAAGCCCATACCCAGATCGCTACATGAACACCCTGACAATCAGAAACGTGTATGTGATACGACCATATGCCCTGGTGTTCTGCATATCCTCGGAGTGATTAACAATGCAGCTGGGGTCCACAGAAGTAGGCAATAGGGAATGTGTAATATGTAGTACCGCATTCCCCACAGCTGCCTGTGTTGTAAGTGAAGCGGTGAGGCGTATGTTGATGTAGCTAAGTACTATGGGTATGTATATCAATGAGGCAGAACAGCAGCAGAATACTGTTTCCGGCATCCGTCCAATGTGAATGCAGTCCCAGTTGACCTACGACCACTGCAGATATCCCTGTAAAGTGTAATGAATGCGTTCATGCTGTACACACAGTTAAATACATAAAGGTGAACCATGTGTTTCACACCAGTCCATAAACCGGACTACAGATAAGTAAGTGTTATGGTCAGAAGTATGAAAGGCCGCACAAGCACACATATTTATTAAACAGATGTAACCCACAACATGTAAATGCAAGTGCGCCTGTGCGTGTGTGATCTGCTCACAGCATAGTAAATGAATGCTGTTTCTCCCACGTTATATATACATGGCTCAAACCTGTTAACCCCGTAAAGTATGAAACTGGACAAAGCCATGCAAACTACTGGTACAAATAGGGACAATCCCCAGATATGTGCCAGAACAAACATAGAAAGTGGATAGAATAACGGGTGTGTCAGTAGCATGGATTCTCTGAAGGGTATACAGTCATAACATGAACTGCTTACCAGTATTTCCCAACGTAAGTCCTTAATGAAATGCCACTAAATTGCCAGATAGACACAGGTTATGAAAAACACACCGAAGATAAAGAGGCAACCAGCTGTACATTCTGCGACAATCTGTACAGTGGAAAGGTATGGTATGGATATAGATATATGTGTATACACAATCCACAGACGTAAACCAAAGCAAATTATGAAATGAGGACTGTACATGTATATATGTATACACAACAAACATATGTCCCATAGATATGACATATGTACATAAATAGGCCACGGCATAGCTAATATGGGTAGACAAACAGACATGCATGAAAGGTGAATAAACCGCTGCTTTCCAAACCATTGGCCAGAAAGTGACAGTCCGGCAAGTTCTACACTTTAAACATGAATATAGGTGTCCATTGCAGGACCCCAAAAATTGATCCATACATAGCGTCGACCATCATTGACGCAAAATAAGTGACCTCAGCAAATACGATATAGCTGTACATGCAACATTCAGCAGGTGCAAGGGTAATAACACATGTGTCGATAGAATGCATGACATACGAACTGATATCTGGAGAGTGGGGAGTGCTTATAAGTGTCTCCACACTTTAGTACCGCTCACATTAAACATGTGTAATGGGTACTGTGGAGGGGTGTCAGATATGGGAATCATGGGTATGCAGAAATGGGCCTAGGTGTTATTTGGCAGAGATTTATTAGGTCCGCCCCATGGGAGTGATGTGGGTATAGCACACGCCTATATTCTCAATAATGGGGCAAACCATCCACTGGATATTGTGTAAACCATTGTGGGAATATGCAGGGCCCTATATCAGTGTCATGTAGGCGATTATCATAGATGGACATGCGTATGACCAAGATGGTAACCATACCTGGCAAACTGTCAGAATAAGACAGCTGCACTAAGGCATAGTACATGAAATACAAATAGGGACTATATTAGATATACCCCAGACAAAGTCAGAATGTTGATATAATACTGGCGTAGCCAGGAATATGAATGTTATGAGTGTTACTAATCATGACATAGACATGTCAGTCATTATTATCTAACCGCACAGTTCCTAATGCCTTGACAGTAATTTACCAGAAAGGCACATTATTATGACAAATGTAACAAGAGCAAAGGTCAAACGTCAGGACATTTACCCATAATGTGTACAGGTGAAAGGTATGAAGGTAACCTGTCCAAAATACATGTACAGAACTAGTGATACTAGGTGGACAGGTGAGAAGAAAGACATCAGGACACATGACAAAACATGTACAAGTCATAAGCATGTACTCCGACAAATGTGAATGACAACGTATGCTCTGTGAAAATCAATGTGGAAGGTTAATAGACTCAAAAGAAATTTGTCCCACAGGGTGTCATGCAGTGTCACCGTTACAATGTCCAGTCCCCCATACTCGTACGTGAGCTCTGCCACTGACGGAAAGTGCAAATACCGTCGTACACATAAGGTACATGATAGAATAATTAGTGTGGATAAGCAGCTGTTGGCCTTTGTGAGGAATACAACCCTCTGGGTGAGTGTGTCCTGCAATATAAATGTAATGGCATCTGGCCTGTGATGCTGCCATACAGTGTGTGTATTGGTGTCAGAAAATTGATATCTTGTATCAGACACATACTCCACAACTGTACAGATTTACGCAGAATGTGCAGAGTTTTGCCTCATATGTTTGGTGTGTTCCTCTTAAAATCAGTACCATTCTGGCAAATTCCTGAGAACTGAAGTCATTAAATAATGACAAACATGTGAGTTTAAGACACCAAATCTATCAGAAAAGTCATACTAATGCAAAACCTATTATTGTGTCAACTATCTACGTTTGTAAGAGCAATATTTAAATTCTGCCCCTATGTGTCCCACTATCAGTTAAGGCTTTGTCCAGATGTTTGCTCTAGGAGGTGGAGTGGTATGATCAGAAACAGATACATGTGTGAGGAAACAGCATTATTGACTGCAAGATAACTCAGAAGGTATGAAAAGCGCTGCAGTAGGACGTTCAGTACTGTCCGAAAGGTATGTGCTGACATGTCAAATGACACAGCAGTCTACATAAAGTACCTATAGGGCTGTCACCTTTACAAATGATGATAGTGGGACATACCCACAGCCATGCACACAGCACAAATAGACATACACACAACAAAACTAGGCCATGATACATGAAGCTTCCGGCGTGTACGAGTAGAGTGAGAGTACAGCAAGGATAGATGTCTGCCAAGCTATACAGCAAACGCTTGTAAGGGCATGTAACACCACCCGTAACACGAACGTTGCACCGACAATGTTGGGATTTGCAACATACCCCATTGGTATATGAAAGCTATGCAAATATGCGATACATGAAACAGTCAGCTGTCCATGCAAGAGCAGAGTAATGTGCAGAAAAAAAAAAAATAAATATATATATATATATATATATATATATATATATATATATATATATATATATATATACATATATATATATATATATATATATATATATATATACACACACACACAGACACACACACGCACACACGTGACAGGGTTGTGAGCAGAACATGAACGTAACCACTGTACCACACAACAGCATTATGCAGTAACAGAACATGCATCCGTGATTAGTAGATCACGGAAATCACACAGGCATACGTCTAGCCTGTAGACAGTGGCATCAAAGGCAAAGACGCCGCACAGATATTATGGTGAGTGAATACTGTAAAAGCAATGTACTGTTGTCATGCAGCTGGAAACAAACACACACACTTGGCAGAACTGGGAGTCGAACATATACCTAACTACCCTATCAAACTACAGCATGACGCATTTACAGAATGCTCTAACGAGACTACTAAACACAGCAGTCCCACAGGCATTCTTCTAGGTGCATGTCGACATCCGCAAAGGCAAAGACGTCAGCAGGATATATCTGTGGTGTGAAGTGTCTAAAAGCATAACCTGAGTCCTCAGGCAGACGGGAGCATGCGCACACACACACACACACACACACACACACACACACTTGGCAGGGCTGGGAATCAAACTTACACCTAACTACCCTATCACACTACAGCATGACACATTTACAGAATGCGCTACCGAGATTACTAAACACAGCAGTCCCACAGGCATTCTTCCAGGTGCGTGTCGACATCCGCAAAGGCAAAGACGTCAGCAGGATATATCTGTGGTGTGAAGCATCTAAAAGCATAACCTGAGTCCCCAGGCAGACGGGAGCATGCGCGCGCACACACACACACACACACACACACACACACTTGGCAGGGCTGGGAATCGAACTTACACCTAACTACCCTATCATACTACAGCATGACGCATTTACAGAACATGCTACCGAGATTACTAAACACAGCAGTCCCACAGCTATTCTTCTAGGTGCATGTTAACATCCGAAAAAGGCAAAGACGTCAAAAGGATATATCTGTGCTGTGAAGCATCTAAAAGCATAACCTGAGTCCCCAGGCGGACGGGAGCATGTGCACACACACACACTTGGCAGGGCTGGGAATTGAACTTACACCTAACTACCCTATCATACTACAGCATGACGCAGTTACAGAACACGCTACTGAGATTACTAAACACAGCAGTCCCACAGCTATTCTTCTAGGTGCGTGTCGACATCCACAAAGGCAAAGACGTCAGCAGGATATATCTGTGGTGTGAAGCGTCTAAAAGCATAACCTGAGTCCCCAGGTGGACGGGAGCATGTGCACACACACACACACACACACACACACACACACACACACACACACACACACACACACACACACACACACTTGGCAGGGCTGGGAATCGAACTTACACCTAACTACCCTATCACACTACAGCATGACACATTTACAGAATGCGGTACCGAGATTACTAAACAGAGCAGTCCCACACGCATTCTTCTAGGTGCGTGTCGACATCCGCAAAGGCAAAGACGTCAGCAGGATATATTTGTGGTGTGAAGCGTCTAAAAGCATAACCTGAGTCCCCAGGTGGACGGGAGCATGCGCACACACACACACACACACACACACACACACACACACACACACACACTTGGCAGGGCTGGGAATCGAACTTACACCTAACTACCCTATCACACTACAGCATGACACATTTACAGAATGCGGTACCGAGATTACTAAACACAGCAGTCCCACAGGCATTCTTCTAGGTGCGTGTCGACATCCACAAAGGCAAAGACGTCAGCAGGATATATCTGTGGTGTGAAGTGTCTAAAAGCATAACCTGAGTCCCCAGGTGGACGGGAGCATGCACACACACACACACACACACACACTTGGCAGGGCTGGGAATCGAACTTACACCTAACTACCCTATCACCCTACGGCATGACGCATTTACAGAACGTGCTACCGAGATTACTAAACACAACAGTCCCACAGGTATTCTTCTAGGTGCGTGTCGACATCCGCAAAGGCAAAGACGTCAGCAGGATATATATGTGGTGTGAAGCGTCTAAAAGCATAACCTGAGTCCCCAGGCGGACGGGAGCATGCACACTCACACACACACACACACACACACACTTGGCAGGGCTGGGAATCGAACTTACACCTAACTACCCTATCACACTACAGCATGACGCATTTACAGAATGCGCTACCAAGATTACTAAACATAGCAGTCCCACAGACATTCTTCTAGGTGCGTGTTGACATCCACAAAGGCAAAGACGTCAGCAGGATATATCTGTGGTGTGAAGCGTCTAAAAGCATAACCTCAGTCCCCAGGTGGACGGGAGCATGCACACTCACACACACACACACACACACTTGGCAGGGCTGGGAATCGAACTTGCACCTAACTACCCTATCACACTACAGCATGACACATTTACAGAATGCGGTACCGAGATTACTAAACAGAGCAGTCCCACACGCATTCTTCTAGGTGCGTGTCGACATCCGCAAAGGCAAAGACGTCAGCAGGATATATATTTGTGGCGTGAAGCGCATAACCTGAGTCCCCAGGTGGACGGGAGCATGCGCACACACACACACACACACACACACACACACACACACACACACACACACACACACACACACACACACTTGGCAGGGCTGGGAATCGAACTTATACCTAACTACCCTATCACACTACAGCATGACACATTTACAGAATGCGGTACCGAGATTACTAAACACAGCAGTCCCACAGGCATTCTTCTAGGTGCGTGTCGACATCCACAAAGGCAAAGACGTCAGCAGGATATATCTGTGGTGTGAAGTGTCTAAAAGCATAACCTGAGTCCCCAGGTGGGGAGCATGCACACACACACACACACACACACACACACACTTGGCAGGGCTGGGAATCGAACTTACACCTAACTACCCTATCACCCTACAGCATGACATTTACAGAACGCTACCGAGATTACTAAACACAACAGTCCCACAGGTATTCTTCTAGGTGCGTGTCGACATCCGCAAAGGCAAAGACGTCAGCAGGATATATGTGGTGTGCGTCTAAAAGCATAACCTGAGTCCCCAGGCGACGGGAGCATGCACACACACACACACACACACACACACTTGGCAGGGCTGGGAATCGAACTTACACCTAACTACCCTATCACACTACAGCATGACGCATTTACAGAATGCGCTACCAAGATTACTAAACATAGCAGTCCCACAGACATTCTTCTAGGTGTGTTGACATCCACAAAGGCAAACACGACAGCAGGATATATCTGTGGTGTGAAGCGTCTAAAAGCATAACCTCAGTCCCCAGGCGGATGGGAGCATGCACACTCACACACACACACACACACACACACTTGGCAGGGCTAGGAATCAAACTTACACCTAACTACCCTATCACACTACAGCATGACGCATTTACAGAACGCACTACCGAGATTACTAAACACATCAGTCCCACAGGCATTCTTCTAGGTGCGTGTCGACATCCGCAAAGGCAAAGACATCAGCAGGATATATCTGTGGTGTCAAGCGTCTAAAAGCATAACCTGAGTCCCCAGGCGGACGGGAGCATGCGCACACACACACACACACACACACACACACACACACACACACACACACACACTTGGCAGGGCTGGTAATTGAACTTACACCTAACTACCCTATTTCACTACAGCATGACGCATTTACAGAACGCGCTACTGAGATTACTAAACACAGCAGTCCCACAGGCATTCTTCTAGGCATGTGTCATCATCCGCAAATGCCAGGAAGCCGGCAGGGATTGTATAGAGAGTGTACGATCAGACATAGTACTGTCCCACTGTAGACGTACACAAACACACAGCAGTGGTGTACTCGGGGCAACTATACATGTATGGAGCACTACAACAACAATACATGGACACAGTACGAACCACAGACAGTGCACCCTTCAAGATAGTCACCCAGTGTGTACTCAGTAGGCATCCATCCTGATGTTGAAGACGGAAATCTGTTGCCTGGATGACCACCATGGCAATACAGGATGTCAACGGCCATGCCCATGCACAGAGGGACATCAATGACACAAGGTGTCACTGGCCATGGCTGCACACCTGGTAATATATGTCAGTTCGGACTGTACTGTGTGTCGATCTACACAACGGTGTACTGGGCATGCTCACACACTTAGCTGTTGCAAATGGCCGTCTTGCATGCAGATGGAGTGTAAACATGGAAGGTCTCAGTTTGGACTGTACCGTTTGTCCATCTACACAACTGCATACATGGACTGTACTGTGTGTCCATCTACACAACAGCATACTGGGCATGCTCACACACTTAGCTGTTGCAAAGGGCTGTCTTGCATGCAGATGGAGTGTAAACATGGAAGGTCTCAGTTTGGACTGCACCGTGTGTCCATCTACACAACTGCATACATGGACTGTACTGTGTGTCCATCTACACAACAGCATACTGGGCATGCTCACACACTTAGCTGTTGCAAAGGGCATGCAGATGGAGTGTACACACAGAAGGGCACAGTACAGAAGGGCACAGTAAGGTATAACTGTCCTCACGCACAGGGCGGTCACACACATGCAGTGACCTGTACACACACAGCTGCCATCACAACTGTCACAGGTGCAGGTCGCACACGTACACACTGCAGTGTACACTGTAGCTGTCAAGTCATCACCATGTCATCGGTGCAGCAATACACAGCCTTACAGTACCACAACACCATGTGACACATGACCACTGGACTGTACAGTATACACATGTACCAACAGGGATCCAACAGGTGTTATGCATTGCAACGATACCAGTATACATGAACAGGTCAGCTCAAGACATACCACGGCCCTTACACAGCTGTGACACATGACTGTTGCTGTACACCAATGAACACACGTCTGGAAATGTCATACATGTGATCGTGTGGATGTGTGCATGGACTGCACACAAAACACATACATAGCATAGCCTTTGATGTACCTCGTGCATAACAGTGGCCTAAGCAATGCTACGCATGCAAATGGAAGGTGGGTCCATGTCTGTTGAATGCTCACACTACAGGGGGTAGCAATGTTGACCGGGACACATACCCTTGTACTGTTCGCCTGCGACACCCGTGATATCATACCACAGTCCATGTGTTATGTATGTCAACACACATGTCCAACAATAGCAATGCATACAAACATGGCAACAGGAGACACATGTGACATCTGTACTGTGCATGCAGCAACCATGCATGTGCAGTGGCCGATGTCCATAACATAGTTGCACCTAACTACGACATGCAGTCACAATGCAGATCCATCATTGACACCTGTATATGGTGACATACAAACAGCACGTATGGAGGGATGTGTGTACATAAAGCAGTGAACCACCTGTGTAGATGTATGTGTGCATGGGGTGGCTCACAGTTGTGTCACACACCATCCTATCATGCCATGTGCAAACAGTGCACTATGTCACTGTTACATGACGGTGCTGACATAATGCATACACAGCGGACAGGTGTTACCAACTATATGTCACATGACACCTGTAACACCTACAACCTCCTGTGTGCATATAGCAGCACAATTGCCAGACATAGCGTTGGTACACATAATGCAATCAATACCGCTGCATGTCTATCAAACGTGTCATCATATGGCAGGTGTATCATTCCCAGCACTGCCATGTGTGTGTCCGAATGTGTGACCAGAGATGCCACATATCGCGGGATTATGTCCCAGTTGTTACACATCCCTGTACACCGTTGTAGAGATCTGTACATACGTCAGTGTGAGAAACATGACGCTGGCCTGTGTGGTGCATCACACACGTCGGCTGTCCATATACACATGTGTGGTCACCACAGTGTGTGTGTGTGTATGTATGTATGTATGTCTGGTGCTTGGTGTGAGGGTGTATGCTAATATACAGTGAGAAATGATCACTAACCCCATGTGGTGACTAACCCGTAATGGTGATGCAGTGCACTACCCTGTTGATGCCATAGGTCCCAGCCATACTGGCTACCTGTGCATGTTCCTTCTCTGTGACACGTCGTGTGGGTGCATAGTACTGTGAGGATGATGACCCCATAGGCAAGGGTCCCCACCTCAACACTATGGGGTGTGTATTATAGTGGTGTACACCCCGTGAATGTGGCCATGTTTCCGTACTGTTACAGGGTCCTACTGCTGCACAGTGTGGCCTCCAGCTACCAAGTGACACCTCACATCATCATTGGCCAGACTGCTGTGTACAACCCCTGCACCATGTCACCATACCTGTAATGTGTCCTGCTATGTATGTCACGTCTCTGTCCAGTGTAGCCTGTGGCACTGACCACATGCATCAGGTGCAGTATATGTGCGGACATCTGTGTCATGTTGGTGTTTCCAACAGTCAAGTTGAGGGTACATGTAGCATGCTGATATTGCCAGATGTGCCTGTGAGTAATCCACAGTTACATGTGGGGGACTGCAAACACTGCTACCTGTAGGCACATGCAAGTACACCATAGGAGGGAACCAGGGTATCACAACCAACATGGTGCTACAGATGTAACCGAGACACATACTGTGAACACATCACAATGCATGCTGCACCTGAACTACATGGTATGACCGGTGCATGTCGACAGTACACAACCTATGTCACATATACATCTCTCAGTATTCACACACAACAACTGCAACATACACATCCCTCACTATGCATACACAGGTAATATTACATACACCTCTCACTATTCTGTTCACCCTGTGCTTCAGAATATTTGAGCATAACCCTGCACCGATGGGGTGGATGACAGGGATGTGGCACAGGCTTCATCATATGCACAGGGTGATATGTTTGCCAGGGGCATAGGCTGCACCAATGGATGACATCATGTGTGTGTGTTTAAGGGCCGGTGATTTGATTGGACACATCTGTTCAGAATGCATGTGGATGTTGTGGAGCCCTACAGTTGTGTTTGCTGTGTGTGTGTATGTGTGTACACAGTTCTGCCATTTGTGAGGCCTACACGGGGTATATTTGACAGCCCCAGATTGTACAGACCAAGTTGTACAGCTCACTTTGTCCGTCCACAGCCACGTGACCTGTGCCTGCCTGGGGTTGCACGGGCACTACCAGGTGGAGGTACAGAGTGGCTACTGTCTGACGACACATGTCTGCTGGAACCGTGTCACCACTGAGAACATCCAGGGCCACGTCCACGTGGCCTGCTGTGTCCTGGTGTGGACAGCGCAGCACCAGCTGCACTGCTACTGCTACCGGCACTATGGGAGTGGGCATGTGAGGTGGCACGCTCACGTGGTGGTGTTGGTGGCCTATGTCCACGTGGCCTACGCCTCACTCCTACCAGATGTTCCAGCACAGACAGCTCACGCTCACGGATTGCCATGCCATGGTCAAGGATTCTGACCATGTCACCCAATCGCCTATCCAGAACATCAGCAATCTGCTGTTGAGCATTTGCCAATGCCTGGATGTTGTCATTTACAATATGGATAGCAGCCCTCTGCAGCCTCTGCCCTTCTCTGTTCTGCTGTTCAGCACATGCCTGTGCTGCCATTACAGTCTGGAACATGCGTCTGGTGATACCAGCTGCTATGCTCTGTCCTGCAGGTGCATGTCTGCCAGAGGTCCTCCTACGAGCAGCACCGGCCACATGCCTGTGTGGCACATCTGCAGTCATTACACTGACACCATGGTGTGTAGACACACCTTCTGTAGCCACCACACATTCCTGTTCCATGCTAACAGGCGCTGACTGTCCTTCCTCTATGGCCACTGGTGATGTGGTATGTGTTGGCAGCAGAACTGTGTGCGGGGAAGAGGGGACATAGCTGGGATGGTAACCATTGGCACAGATTCAGCCCCTGACAACCCTGCCTGTACCTCATGCATATGTTCATCACCGCTAGTATCTGTGGGGACACTAACATCAGATGGACCGCAGGAGGTAACGCACCTACATCACCTGTGAATGCAAAGAAATACTGTAAAGTACAATAGACACAGACACAGACACACAGACACACACACAGACACACACACAGACACAGACACACACACAGACACACACAGACACACACACACACACACACAGACACACACACAGACACAGACACACACAGACACACACACAGACACACACAGACACACACACACACACACACACACACACACACACACACACACACACACACACACACACACACACACACACACACACACACACACACACACACCATGCATGTGATTTGACAGATGGCATGCAGCATGCCTGTGATACAGCAGAGGGCATGCAGCTCAGACATTAATAGTGTTATTAAGCATACCTCCCTGGGGTGCACACTACAGCAAGCAGGTGTCATATCAGTAGCCATGCAGTTCACACAATCTTGGTAGTATGCATGCATCCCTGTGATACACCATGTGGCCCAGAACAGGATAACAGTACACATGGCTGACGTGACCTTGACATGTAATCTGCTGACGTGCATTAACATGCATACATGTCTGACACAATGGTGTCCTGACACATGTACAGCATCATAATGGGCTTCACATTGCAGTGTTGTCTGTATGCCCTACAGATAGAATGCATGTTTAGCAAATGTGCATGAGCATGGGAGGGTAGTGTGAGCCATCTACATTGCTATACAGTGTGAAGTACAGACACTGTGCCATTGCATGGCATCATGAGGCATCTATATTGCTGTAGAATGCATAATATGTACACATTGCATAGCCATACCTGCATGCTATGACACAGTCATGATGTTCAACAGATCGTATATGGTAGACTTCAGTGACACCTCCAGTAGCTGTGCACAGGCTTTTAGGATGTCCAGTGTACCACATCAACTGTATAATTGGTCAACTAAGGCTATAATTGGACCATGTGTGGACAATGTGCAACAGGGTGTATACACATCCCATGTACTGTGTGGCTACATGTCTCTGGCCATCCCCCATGGCCATGTGTGCACATGTGTTGGCCAAATGTGTGTGATGGCCATCTATCTCACATGTCTGTGTTGTCCCATATGACATACACCCATAAATGTCAGATATGTTACAATCCACAGGGCTATGCAGACAATGGGTTGTATGTTTGGTATGTGGGGTATAGGTCATGCGATAGTGTGACAATATTGCAGACAGAACACTACATGTCTGGGACATGTCAGGTGGCACATCACAATGTGTGCACCCAATGCAGGGGCATATGACACAATGGTGACACCTGTGGGATGCCCATATCACAGCTCACTGTGTGGTACTGTGTGCATACCACACATGTTGTTCCAATGCATACTACATATGCCTCCATTGTAGAACACCTCCACCATTGTATGCACAGCTGACCACACATGTCACAATGACAAGTACTGTGGTTTCAAGTCAGTGTATCATTTCGTTTGTATATATTGCACATGGGTGGCCTGTGTGAATGATGGGTGATGCGACCTGTATATCATGACTGGAACAAACATCAAGTGTGCAAGTGTTAACTGGCCACATGGCAAATAGATCTACACTGTAACATGCCTGATACTGATGACAGTCTCACCTGCAACGGACTCATGTCTGTGCGGCACACCAGAGGTACCTGTATAGGGGTGACACAGCAGTTTGAACATTATCCATGACTGTATGACAGCCACAGGATGCACTGTGCATGTTAACACATTCACCTGTGTAATAGCATATAGTATGCACATGTGTGCATACACAGAGTAGCATACTGTAGTATGCAGCATGTGTGTCCACATACCTTGCATATGTTGTTACTTTACATAATGTACAGTGACACATGCAACTAAATGGAATATAATAGCTATATGTGCAGTACTGACTTACCAGGCAACTCCAGGCTCATTGGTTGGGAGACACCCACCTCCACGATGGCAGCTAGTGTTTGTGGATGCTGCTCCCTGGGTGTCCCCAGACTGGCCAATACTTCCTCGGTGTGTGTGAGTGGGGGCTGGGTTGGTGGCCCACCACCTGTTCCACCTTGTTCCCTGGCGATTGCAGTGGCACGCTGTTTTGCATGTCTTATCAAGTCTGTGCAGTGTCTGCGCACCTGCTGGTAGGTGCGGTTATGGCCACCCACATCGTTCACCTACCTGCGTAGATCCTGCCACAGGTCATCCCACTGCTGGGCATGCTGTGGCACATGGCTGAACAACAAGTCATAGTTCTCATGGAGCTGTGGGATGAGGACATCATCCTCCTGGCGGCTGTATGCTGGAAGGCGTGTATGGAGCATTATCTGTAAGACATAATGATGGTGACAGGTCACAGTTTCAGAGATGTACAGAGATACTGCTGCACATACATTTCTATGACATCTACTACATCTGCACAGTTATCTTTGCAAAGCATCATGACACTGACACGACTGACGTGTTTGTGTCACACATGTCACACCCATTATGCATTGGATATCATCACCATATATGTGTGTCACCTCATTACAGTGTTCATACTCCATGTGAATGCTGTCTTGCTGTGGGCATGTCTATTTGCCTGCACTTGTGTTCTTACCTATCTGCACATGCCTGGATGTGTCCACGGTAATGCTGTTGACCTTGATGCTGTGTATATGTCACATATCAACACAGACACAGCCATAATGGACTTGAGCGGTGACAATGCACACATACGCATGGACACCTGTACATGCATGTGTTTTGCCATATACATCTACACAGCACTGTACAACTGTTCAACATCCTGCCACAGATCGCATGTATTGCACATGTGATAGACATGGGACAATGGCTAGTCAGACGTCATTCGCAGGGATTTTTATCAACCATAGCATGTGCGGGCACGGTTTCCAAGCTGTAACAGACAGCCATTATGCCACCGCAAGGTGCATCAGTGCCACATCACTGATACAGTCAGTTGATAGTGCATCTACCATGCGGCCATCACACCATGTATGACTGGGATGACATGTGCAGCTTTGATGGACAGGGTTGCATGGTATGGTGGGAGTATGTCACATACATGGCACAGGGATCTGTCCAGCCTGTGGCGATCCTAGTATTAGGATGGTGGCTGTCCATGACATATGTCTTACAGATCAGGATATGGACATGTAGCATGTCCATCATCATGGTGTAGCAAATGTCTTTCTGCAAGGTAGACAGCATGCTGCATAGTGGAGGTGAGGATTGTGAAGGCTGGTATTGCCCATCCATGCATGGCCATTACCCCTTAAAGGTGGTATGAGATCCAATACTGGTCACCACAGTGCTGTATATGCCTGTCCAGTGATCTCCGTGCTCATGGATGGCACCCTGACATGACATGGGTACCTCATATGACTACCTAAGGGGCCTGGAGACGTCACCAAGTCGGGGGGTGCACTGCACAGCACCATCCCTTACACAGTGTCCATAATGTTGACCACAGCCTAGGTAGTAGTTAATGGGTACAGGGATGTTCACCTAGTGGTGACAATGCTGGTATCATCCATCAGACTGTGCACATATGTCACACACCTCACCCACACAGCCCATTCTGTATGTTGTTCACAACACTGACACAGCTATACTGATAGGTCATGGCCATTCACAGCCTTACATACACAGATGCCTAACATTTGTCTGTGTGGTATGGGCTACAATGAGGCTGGAGTACAACACATTAACCCTGTTCTACTATAGCTGGCACTGGTGTGATGTCACTCTTGCACCTTTTGTAGTTGTGAGTCTGTCAACAGGCCACTGGTGGAACACTCCTGTGACATACAAAGATATTTGTAATCAAACATCCGTACTGTCTTATACATCTGTACTGCTAACATCTACAGTGATAATGGTTCATGGACATGCACACCATACTCAGCAGGGTTATAGTGCGGTGCCACCCATAATGACTGTCATCACCACTTGTGGGTTGATATTATCCAACACCCTATCTGTATTGTATGATCATGCTAGGCACTTGTTCAGAACTTGTGAACATGTCATGAGCTACTGATAAATATAGCACCCATTCCACACCATTTCCCACAGGTACACTGGCTGTCCTACACTTCCCAGCTTGCTTATGGTATAACAGCTGTTGTACATATGTAACGCACATATCCTGTGGGACATGGTTGTATATACAGGCATGTCCAACTGTCACGTACCAGTGCTACTGCCTGTCTATATGATGGATATGTCGTACATGTGGCAATAGAGCAATTGTCTCATGTACACATTCAATGCTCACCTCCCAACATATGACACTACGGCCTGTGGGGGATGCACTTCTGCAGCCGTGCTGGGGGCATAGCTCTCAAGTGTACCTCATTACGAGGAACATACCTCATTTGGGGTCTTGAAAAGTGCATGTTCCTCAAGGTTCCACATTGAAAGGGTCTGTCACACATTCATTGTTGGAAATTGTTTAACTGCTAGCCATGGCTAAATAGATGGGAATCATATTAATTCATTAGAATATCTTTTTTATATGTAAAACCAGCCTATTTTAGCCATCATATGCCCTTCCTAGTTGAAGCTGTTAGTAAGCCAGTTGTAAGTGTTCCACGTTTTGCCCATTTGTCGCACTTTATGAGGGCTAATGTTCCTCATTTTGGGGACAGGAGGTTGACAGCTATGGCTGGGGGTAATGCTGTCACCAACCCTGACTGCACCTGACAGTCATGTGGGGATGTGTAACATTCGCAACACACCCCACCCATCACATAGTCTCACATGATCTCCACCACAGGCCACACCTACGAGGACAATTTGTGCAGTACATCTCCATACTCTGTGTTGGCACCAGAGGTAGCCCCCATCATGGAAAACAACATCACCAACTTATAGCCCACAGACTCATGTGTGCCCATCACATACAGCCAATAGGGAGTTATAACATTCACAACACACCAGTCATAGGTGACTCTGTAGGGAGTCACACTGCAGTTCCACACAGCAGGTTACACAAGGTGATAGTCGCTTACATCTTGCTGTCGGGTAACTGGTTCTGCAACATAACCTATGCACCCATGCCACACCTCACCAGGTACGATGTGACTGTCATTCTCCATGTTAGTGTGACTGCCCTGATATGCCACTTCACAGACTATGTGTGAAGGGACATGCAATAGCTCACCAGTCTTATAGCCCTGAGGGTGTGGGCCAAGCCCTGGGGAGCATTATGCATTCTTCCGGACACAATACCACTGTACAATGACCGACTGTGTCACTTCAACAGTTGCCTATGCTCCTATTGTCATTCCACAGGCATCTGGTATCTGTCCGCTTTGACTGACCTGGTCAAACACAATGCTGTGGCACAGATGACTTGCACCTGTCAGCCCTGGGAGTACAGCTCACATGTAAGGCTCTTGCTGCTTCTATACTGCCTGTCTTGCACAGTTTCCAATAACAGTCACCGGCAGAATGGGAACTGGCAGGCATGACATGGGGTCATGTGACACAATGCTTGCATCTTCCTCTGTGATGCACGCAGGCAAGGCACACCTTATAATGCACCACTCCAACATCTCTGCAGTGACTGGGACCTGCCTCTGGGCTCTGCAGAGCACACCTGCAATGACAGGTTATAGACAGACCATACCTTTCAGGCACATACCTGGACCGGCACACCCACAGCTGAGGGGTTCCCATATCCCACTATGTTGTGCACACATCCTGGCTAGTTACTTAGCACAATGCATCAGAGGTGCTCCACATGCAACTAACTGTGTCCGGGACTACTATACACATTGTAACAAGCTACAGAGTCAACATCATACCCCACAGTTAACATACCTCATTTGTTGGTATATTGGACAGTGGGGCTCAGTCAGCTACTTCTGATGTGTGACTGACACTATCCCACACTTAACTGGGATAGCCACTCAGGTACCGACACATCCATGAGTCATAACCTCCGCTCTGCTGGATCAACCCATACACACCACCTCCAAGACCAAAATTAACCTTGTCATGAACACTACCACCATGTGACTGGTGTTACACACCTGGTGTTATCCCCTCATTGGTGGATTCCGAACATATGCTAATCAACCTTGTTAGCCACATCCCAGCACCACACCCATCACAGCATACACAGTACATGAGTACTACAACCCCTACTACAGACGTCTTCTGACAGCGGTTGTTAACGTCATGACACCCGTGCAGATGGATGATGCACATACAAATGCTGAAACATACCCCAGTGCACTTCATTAGCATGTACACAACTGCATGGATCATGCTATTCCACACAGAGCCATGATGGTACACACCAGATAACAGATGCCACTCTGGTGGTCATGTTCCATGGACATATGATGTACAACAACAGGTGTAGGCTGTTGCACAGTGGTGTACATTCCCATGGGTGGTGTAGCTCACTGTTCAGCCTTGGTAGGGCCACAGGATCCCTCATCACAAACTCCAAGACTAGCTACGTAAACATTACTGTGACACATTCCGGGGTGTACCACCAGGCATTATGGTGATGGTGGTATGTCAGTAGTCGAAGGCAACACCCACATCTGCTGTCACATACAACAGTCACTCAGGAACATTACAGACCCAGGTGATGTTGGCAACATGCTGGAGGATGGATTCAATGCTAACATTACACCCTCTCACTCACTACAGGGCCACAATCCATACAGGAACATTGTGGTGTCCCTGTGGTCACACCTACACAGTACTAACCTGCACTCTATATGTCCTGGGACACTGGCCCCATGTCACCTTCCAACGTCCCAGGCTGTGATGTCCACAAACCTCTGAATGACATGTCTCCCCACTAGGCCACCATATTCAGTAATAGCCTTGTTTCAGACATTGTAGCCCCTGAATGGCACACAGCAGCATTTATCACACTACACACAGGTGGCACCACTATGCACGAGTGGGCCTATAGTCCTACACACCTGACTGGACTGTTCTGCATGGCTATGGGGCACATCATCAAGGATGTCATTCACAGAGACATTGTTGGGCTCCCGTCCTTTGATGCCACCTGGGTTGGGCTTGTTAGGGCCAGAGCATGGCCCCTACACCTGGTGGACTCCTTTCATACAGTTACCAGGGCAGTTGCTGATGGTACGGGAGTCCACACATCCTACATTGTCCTCTCATTGCCTTTCAGCACCATTCTCCATTCTGGTATTGACAACACACACATCCACCTGCACATCGTACCCTATGTCTCAGGATATTATGCAATGTGGCTCATGGACAAGACACACACAGTGAGGTCAGCATACCATACTACCTACTACATGTCAGTTACATTTGGCATACCACAGTCCTCAGTCATAGGGCCCCTCATGTTCAGTATATGCTTACCTGCGGTACAAGCTAGCACAGGGGACTTTCCCTGCCTAGCTTTACAAACCCCTGCATACAAAGCACCATGATTGCTCCACCAGCTGATGCTGACTCCATCCATATGGGTGTCGCTGTGACAGATACATGATATGACTATCATGGCATCAAGCTGCATGACACAAGGTGCATGAACATCACCTTTGCATTACACCATTCACCCACTGACTATCACATGGGTGGTAGTCCCCTACATACATATCACATTGTACATGTTTGCAGTACACACATATGTCGCACCCACTCCTGTGGTTACCATATTGCCACTGTGGCATGGATATCCTTCTACGTGGCCACACTTATCTGTATTGGGTGTGTAGCTGGTACATAGGCACCCATTGTACCTCTGAACACAAGACTTCTACACACAGTCAAGGGTACACCACCCTATTTAGGGTGTACCTTACACAACAGCTACAGCTTTACATACCACAACATTAACACGCCATGACGTTTACTGAGCTCTGACAGTTTAAGTATGCGGCTGCACTACGGACACCACATCTGTACACATTTGCATACTACATACTCAGGGGTGACCTCTGCTGATCAGACAGGGCCCATGTCCACAACATTATTAATGGATATACTCCTCATACGCGACATAAGCAAAACCCACTGTGAGCAACATGCTCATGGATATGTGCACACACACCACAATGAGTGGGATGTGCTTGAGGGTTGCATTCCCAAACCGGACACTCACCATGCTTTAGAACATGAGTCCTATGTACATCACGCAGGGACACTCAGTAGCACTGTTCATGTGATACCTCCCTTGGTGGTTGGAAGACACATGTAGGCCTGGGATCACTGCAGTGGCTGTACTGTGCAGAGGTGCAGGTGACACATGGCTCTGCTGTTCACAGGACACTACCCTAGAGAGGTGCTACTGGTGTGAACACTGTAGTTATGTTTACACATGGACTTGCCAGACTGCATAGTACCCCACTATGCACCTATGAAGCTATTACATGTCCTTTGTGCATGGTTACTTGGTAGCCCTTCCATTTAGATTAGCTATCATGCTATTACAATGTCCCATGCCTACAAGCCATATGTATCCTGTTATTGTACATGCCAATAGATGATACCTTTGGTATGCATGATATGCCTGTTATGCTGTGTAGAATATCTGTCATATCTACCTACAATACTATACATTACACATATTTCACATAGTATCCCATAATGCAAAGCATACTTGCACAGCGGGACCACCTTAGATATGTCATTGACGTTATATACCCATACACATGCATGCATGCTGTGACAGTATATCAACATATACTATCCCTTGCTATGGCACGTACTTGTTGGACATACCCTACCACTGATGGCGGGTTATATGAAATTGTTCTGTTTAATGCCCTCATGTAGCATCCCTTGTGGTGTCTGTGATGTGTACCTTGTGGCCCACTGCTGGACGCACAGTTTCTACAAGCGTTAGTGTGCTCAGCAAGACATCACTACATAAATACCTTTTCCCACTTTATGCATTGCGGACACGTTTAATTAATGCAAACCAGGCTATACATACAGTAAAACTAATTAATACAGATCATGTTATACATAACCTTACATATCGGGTGTTCTACATACCTTGTTATCGTTACAGAGTTTCGTCTCTATCTCTCTCACAGTGTTTCAAATGGTATTCGGCATGAGAATACGGTTTGAATGTCTGGCAAGTCATCCTTATATACGTCGATACTTGTAACATGTGGTTTCATCCTGCCAATTGGTGTTCCTGAGTGACTAATTACTTGCATATCAGCTGTGTAGCTACTCCATTCACCAATTACGTGGCAACAGTGGGATATAATTGAATTCTCCACTTTGGCATTGCTTATTTGCCCTACCTTCAGGGAGACTGTCTGTATTGTGTTTTGTTATGTGTAATTGCAACTGCTATGCATGGAGACAAGTATACTTTGGATTCATGTCCCCCGTGGATTGTGTGTGACAGCTAGAGTATTTGGTTCAACATGTGGGTGTACCTGTCATCCCAACATCTGATAATGGACTATTGCAAACAAAACCTGTAACATGACTGTTTGTTCCATTATACAACGCCTGCAATTTTGCATGACGCCTTTAATTGTGTCTCTCACACGGTATGTTGAGGGTTCTGCAGATGTAATTGACTGACTGGATGTTTGTGCTGCTATTACAGTCTGTATTGCTTTAGTTTATAGTGTGGGGGATGTCGGTGGGTGTACGTAGCATATACAGGTTTGTGGGGCTTGCATTTCTACATATTCCATATATATGTGTGTGGGCTCTGTCCCTAATTAGAGAGCTAACAGTTAGTAGACTTATGTTATGGGATTGTAAGTTGGGCCGTTGTTAATTGGTTTCTATATCGTCTGCAGGTGAGCTTGCTACTTGTATACCTCCAGAATTGCAGTGATATATCAAGGGATATGTGTAAGTGACAGCTATCCCTTGCATTTCTGTCCCAGATATTTGAAGTCATTGCAGTTGTGTTGGTAAAAGAACCTGTTTGCCATGGGTTGCCACCTTTTCATATGGTCATTGTTGGACACTTGCGGGACACACAGCGGTGTTTACAGGCCAACATGTAGCCACGGTCAGTACACAGGTTAGCACATACTTTTATCATCAATACATACCTATTGTTGTGGGACTTTGGCTACTTATCATATTGCATGTAACATTTACGTTTCTTACATTCAGGCATAGCTATTAAATACGACTATTACATTATATATGGGACATATTACTGTCCTAAAATCTCGGACATTTGCCCTTTGTACTGTTTTATGTCAGGACACACCTGCCCAGGGTGGGGCTGTCCCTCCTACTGTGGGACAAGTGGTAACCGTATGCCTACGGCTAGCTATACCCACACCTACCGTACTGATCTACCTCTGACTTGGCACTAACAGACACATGTTGCGGACACACACACACATTACAGTCACACGGAGACGCAAACGGCACCCTCAATGCACACATACACAGACTATGGCACTCACAAACACAGTTGAACACAGTACCTTCGTGGACCGCAACACCGGCAGCAGTGACTAAATGTCCCTTCATATTATCATACTATTACTCGCGGCTGTACTGTTCCGGTACTGTGTTCTATCAGTCTTTCAGCCTCGTGGTTGCGCATGTCGGTATGTTACACATTCCATAGTTGGTGGTATCCTATTTATTTGTACCTCCAAGGTGTTATGAATGTCGTTGGCCTATCTATTATATTTGCAGATATCGCTGAATCCATCTATATCAACATATATCACTGTATTGCCCTTTCTATCTGTATTATATATATATATGCGTATGTGTACATATATATATATATATATATATATATCTATATGTATATATATATATATATATATATATATATATATATATATATATATATATATATATATATCTGGCGGGGAACATGACAGGCACACAGCACCACCATATGCTGTAAGGCTCATGTACTGTTCAGGTGTTGACATTCCGTGTTACACTAGCTGTTGTGTGTACAATGTTTGAGGGCTGCCTATGTAGGAGTCACACATTGGGCCACCTATACATTACAATTTACAGGTGGTCATGTTTGTGTGCCATCCTTTTTACTGTGTGTGCAGGTGGAGAGGTGTCAGTCCGTAGGGGCCTACACTGTCAGAGTATGTGCTATACGTTCCCTCTTTGCCAAGGCGTAGGCATATTGGGCATGCCTCTGTCTACCTACTGGGGCTGGCACAGTGTGTTCATGGTCTGAATCCCTCTGTGCCTGTAATGGCCTTGGCAATTGTGGTGGGCTATGAGGGCCTTCACCATTTTGTCCCTGCTGGAGCTGCTTCCGCAGGATCATATTATGTAGCATGGCACATACTATGACGATGTGGGCACACATGCCTGGAGACTACTGCAAGGCTCCACCAGATGTATCCAAGCACTGGAACCGTGATTTCAGCATCCCGAACACACACTCTATGATGATTCTGGTTTGTGCGTGTGCCTCATTATGGCGTTCTTGCATGGTTGTGTGTGCATTTCTGATGGGAGTCATCATCCACGGCTCCAGTGCATAGCCAGCATCCCCCACAAGATGGCCATGTGGGATGTCCCCCCTGACAAATACCTGATACATCTGTGAGGCATGCCAGATATGGGAGTCATGGTAGCTTCCAGGGCTGCCAGCACACACATCCATGATAATGCCCTGGGCATTGCACACGACCTGGCAGTTGATGGAGTGGAATCCCTTGCAGTTTATGTAGCGCCTACCATGCTCACTGGGTGGTGACTTGATTTGTATGTGCGTGCAGTCTATCGCACCCAGTACCTCTGGGTAGTGTGCCATATGGTGGAAGTGGTGCATATTGTTGGCCAACTCCTCCTGAGTTCGGGGGAAGTATATCTGATCATTGGCATGTGGTAACATGGCATCCAGGAACTGGTGTAGTACCCTGGATGCTGATGCCTGTGAGATCCCCATTATATCTCCAGTTGGCCTTTGAAAGGTACCTGTGGCCAGTATTCGCAGGCTTACACATACCTTCGTGTCCACAGGGATGGGTTCCCCTCTGTTGTTTCTGGTTCTCAGGCGTGGCCGGCACAGCTCCACTATTTGCTGTAAGATGTCCCTGTCCACCCTGTAACGCTCTACTATCTCCAGGTCATGTAGCCCCTGGTAGGTTACCCTTTGTCTGAACACTCTCCTTCTTCTCCGAGGCCTGCGGTGGTTGTCGGCATCATCCTCCACAACACCGTCAGTCTCTAACGCATGCTGATGAATCACAGCTATGGCAGCTCCCAACATGTACATTTTAAAAGTTCCCCATGTGTTTACACCTATGGTGCAGTGTTTGGGAATACACAGGTGTGTGTAGGGTGGTTTCACACTTTATACTATTGTGCTGTGAACACCGATGATGTCATAGGCTGTGTATGTACGATCGTAGCTACAGGGTATCTTATGTGTTTTACTGCCGGAACTACTATTGTGGTGCCTTTGGTGTTGAATTACATTTGGCTGCCGTTGATTACCTCTTGACCTTCCCTTTACATTTCTGCACGTTGCACCTACCATTTTCTGGCATGCATCCAGCAGCCTACTTTCATTTGTACTTTCCTGGACCTGGCGTATCTTGCGTTATGTGTGCTACTGACGGTCTGCTGTCGGTTTGCTTTGCTCTGCTGTGCCGGGTCTCCTATCTTTGCAATCCAATATCTACCCTCCTTTCTTTGCATTCCAATGCCTCCCCTATCCTGTTTTGCAGGTTTCTGCAAGCAGACTTGTCAGCTGCCATCGATTGGCCATCGTGAGTTGATTGGTGTTGATTGCTCATTAGTACTCCAATTACCCTACTTCAGCATTTCCTTCTTTTCTTCCCCTGACCTTCCTGTTTGTGCTATTGTTTGCAGCGTGTGCGTCCGATTATTGGGTTTCGGGCACGTTTTCATCCCCATACACATGCACTTTTGGGCACCATGTGTGCTCTCAGCTAAACAATTCTATACCTTCCTCCCCACCCCTGTCCTGCAACTTTGCTTAGCAATGGACAGGCCAGATTTGCATTGCTCCAATGTGCTTACTGCTATGGTGGCACACTCCTCTGCTGATGTCATGTATCTCCTCTAATCCACTCCTCGGTGTTATACTGCTGCGCCATATGGTACAACCTTCATCCAGCGGGAAATTTGCAATTCAGTATTATCTGCCTCATTTGCATGGCATTGACTACTAATTCATAGTTACCGCGCCGGACACTATCGCAGGCCCTTAGCAACCCTTGCACCTTGGTTGTGGTGTTCCATGCCTACCACTGTGTATTATGCTGTAAACCTGATTTCTATTACGTTGCGATTTTATGACATTTTATTTTATTTCTTCTTTCTGAAGGCGAACTCACTTTCGCTTCGCTTCCATCATCTTCACATTTTGATTTTTGTACTACAGTTAATAAATGTTTTTTTTGTTTTTACTAGTACCCTCTCATTGTGCGCAGTCACTTTTGCCGTTTGTTGTTGTTTTTTGGAGTTTGTTGGTTTGATATTGTTTCTTTACAGTTTCCGCATTCATTTGGTTGTGCTGTGCGTTACTGTGGACATGACATTAAATGTTGTTTTTTACGTGTTGTGCATCTTTTCTTATGCCATTGGCTGTGTATTTCGCCATTGGCATATGTTAACTTTGTGATACATGGGTCTGGCCCGCTTTCATAGCTACGATGTTCTGTTTGGGAAAATGTAAACCGTGTTTTTTGGTTTACATTTCCGTGGGCTTACGCTACGCCTGCACCACTTTATGAATCACTATATGCCTTCATTTGCATGGTGCAACACTGAGCATGGGGTGATTAGCATACCTAAGCCGGGGGCTGCGCAGTTCTGGCGTACACCGGTAGTGCACGTGGAATTGGATCATACCTGAATCGCTCGACGGCCATATTTGGCATTATAATGCCTACGCTATGCCTGCGCCTGGCGCAAGCTTCATGAATACCGGGGAATGTCTATATAAGGCATTAGTGGATCTGGCATTTCTAATGTCCCCTAAATGTTCAGACATACGGATTCTAAATTGTCTGGAGGTTTGTCCTATATAGAAGGCTTGGCATGAGCATGTGGCCAGATATAGTACCCAATCCGTACCACAATTGGCAAAACAATTGATATTATACAGTTGTCCTGAATTTTTACTAGTGAAATTTTTGGACTGAAAAATATATTTGCAAAAAGATCAGTGACCACAAGGGTAACATCCGACCAGTTTCTCCCCTGATTATGTAGTTTGTTAAAATTGAGTATCATGATATGTGATTTTTTTGTAGTGAGAGAAATAGGACCCGAGTTTTGCCTTTACGATAAGAGAAAAGGCATCTATCCCCTAACCAGTCATCCAACCGTGTGTTGGTTTTGAGTATATTCCAGTGCTGATCAATGACATCCATGAGTTGTCCCATATTTCTGCCAAAGGTAGTAACCAACCTGAGTTTATCCTGGTTAGAACTACTACCTTTGGGTTTATATGTCAGGAGATTGTGCCTAGATATCTTTTTAGTCCATGTTAAGGCTGAATTGATATTGCGTTTATCATAACCCCTCTGTAAACATCTATTGGAGAGGTCACTTTGGCAATGGGCAAGATCCTCCTGTGATGAACATATTCTCTTTATTCTCATGAACTGTGATTTTGGAATATTTTTGATAATATGCTTAGGGTAAAGACTGGAAGTGTGTAATAAACTATTGTATTGGGGATATTTCCTGCGAACTGTAGTACGTAAAGTGTTATCTGGTTCCCTTTGTAGATGAACATCCAAAAAATCATTTTCATGCAGGCTGTAGTCTGCTGTGAATTCAACACCCCATATGTTACCATTGAGGTATTCTATAAATTCCATGAGATACTCACTACCCCCTTTCCATACAAGCCAACAATCATCCAGGTAGTGTCTCCATATATTCACCTCAGGCAAATACAGATTGTGAAGTTCATTATAAATAATGTGTTCTTCAACATACCCCATAAACAGATTCGCATATATAGGTGCAAATGATGCTCCCATGGCAGTACCCTGAATCTGCCAATAACATTGATTTTGAAAATAAAAAACGTTCTTAGTAAGAACCTGTTCTGACATGCATGTTAGTAAGGTGTTGAAGCCCGGATCATAGAGGTTAATTCTGTTGAGCCAATATTCCAATGCTGTCAAACCTGCCCAATGTGGGATACATGTATATAAGGATTTGACATCTAAAGTACACATCAACCAGTGTGATTCTAATTGGCATTCCGAAACGATCTGTAAAAACTCAGTGGTGTCTTGCAATCTAGCCCTGACATAGGATAATAATGGTTTCAAATATTGTGTCAAAAAGACAGACAGGGGCTCAGTAAGTGAGCCCATACCTGAAACAATAGGTCTTCCAGGTGGTGTATTGTAAGACTTATGGATCTTGGGCAATAAATACAAATATTGTTTAATAGGATCATTAACTGTCAACTGAGATCTAGTTTTGTCACTGATAATACCTTCTTCTACTGCTAATTGTAAAAAAACATCAATTTCCTTTTTAAAATTGGGAGTGGGATCAGTAGGCATGTTTAAATAATGCTGAGTGTTAGAAACTTGTCTAATTCCCTCTGCCCAGTAATAACTGGAATCCATGACTACTATTGCCCCTCCTTTGTCTGCTGGAAGAATGGTAATATCGGTATTGCCCCTAAGATCCATGAGCGCCTGTTGCTCAATTCTATTCAGATTGTGTCTGAGGTATGCCAAGATCCTAATCGATGATGTAAATCCTTAATGACAACATGTTGAAAAATAGCCACATGTTTATCCATGGGTGGACTAAAGCTGGATTTCAGGAATCTGAATTCAGTTGATCTTTGAGTCTGTTCCTGCTGATCAAAAAATAGTTTAAGATTAATTTTTCTGCAAAAGGCTAATATATCTGAAACAAAAATACTCTCATCTACAAAGAAACCTGGTATGAAACCAAGACCTTTATTTAACAAAGCTTTCTCAGTGGATGTTAAAACATGGCTAGATATATTGTGCACATTAGAACAATCACTATTCGTTTGACAATGGATTGAAAAAGCTCCTCTAAAGTTTTGACTTCTGTGTTTCTGTCCTGCCCTGTGTCTCCTGTTCCTAAAGGGTGCTCTGAGCTACGACCTCTTTTGGAAACTGGTGAGTCATTGATGTAAATGGACTTAGTATCTGTGGTGGAGGATTCCTCTCCAGAGCTTATATTCAAAGATGTCCCCTTTTCTAAAATAGACTTGGGTCTCTTCTTACGTGTATGGGTAGGATTTATGGTACCCTCCGCAAACCTGACACTTTTTTGTGATTCAAAGGGTTTTCCCCTCTCATAGTCGTCCATGTCCCTAGTGAATTTATGTAGTTTTTTGTCTTTTAAACCATTTTCAAAACTGGTCAGTTCCATAGACAGTCTGCTCAAAAGCTCCCTAAAGTTAGATGAATCCTCATTTTTTTTAGGTCTTCACAAACCTATTGTACATCACAAATATTGACCTGTATAGTTCTATCATAATAAGAAGATAGTATATTAATGAACACCATTGACGCATTTTGTTGAGCCAAATTCCAATCCCTCAATAGTATCTCATCTGGTTTGCTGACTAATGGTTGTAATTTTGTTCTGAGACCCCTAGGGGTAATGTTTTGATGTTGGTAGGCCTTAAAAAGCCTAGAATGCCAAATGTTAGTTCTTAGTATTTTAACCTTTTTACTTAATTGTGTAAACAGCAAATTGCAACCATCAACTGGATCTGATTTTCCATTTACAGTGGATCCATTTGTAGGTTCAATTCCAAAAATTTGGATATCGTCTTTGTCAGCACATAATCCCTGAAGTAGTTGGTTCAGATCCATGACTATAGGTTGCCCATATGCTGTGGTCAAATGTGATGTATAAAAGCCAAATTCCAAAAATAAACAAAATCTAATCTAATGCTTATTGAGTCAGACTGTCAGGAAAAAGATAAGCCACTAATAACAAATATCAAAAACTAAAAATCAGGGCCTTATGAATCACTAGAGAGTGTCAGGGGAGCACAAGTAAAGTACAGCATGCAGCATGGGTAGGTGTGGTAGACATTTGCATGGAATATCCCATAGCTATTACATGCCTAGTTTATCATCATGCACGAACACGAACCATACTCACCGGCTACAGGCTGCTGCCATGGTGGTATCCTGGGGGGACTTACATAGGAGTGTGAGAAAGCTGATGTCAGAGGCCACAGCTGTGGCATTCATAAAAGGTGAGTGCAGCATTACGTTACATCAACAGTAGAATTACACAATATTACAGCTTATACACAACTGTTTATTACTACTACACAGCAGCAGACTATGTATTTGACATCTCAGTTTTGCATGATGTACCTGTACAGATGCAGATGCATACACAAGAGTGGGATACCAATGTGCCCTGGGGCCTTACCTCCATGCTGCTCAGCTGGTGTGTCGTTGGCACCCACCTCCAAGATGTGCCCAGTCAGGTGTTGATGCTACAAGCAGACAGATTCCACAAGGCTGCAGAGATGTTCCTCCACACAGGTGAGGGGTGGATGGGTGTGTTGCCCCCCTGTTGTGAGGTGGTCCCCCCCTTATGGCAGCTGCACACTGATGTACATGGCGAAGTAGGTCAGTGCAATGATGCCGGACCTGCTCATAGCTGCGGTTATGCAGTCCGACATCATTGACCCTGTGGACTAGCTCGTTCCACAGGGCAGTCCTCTCTTGCTGGTCATAGGCTGTCTACCCAAACAGCAGTACATAGTGCTGTACCAGGTGGTTGATAATGATCTCTGTCTCAGCGGTACTGTATGCGGGAAGACGACTATGTGGCATGTTTCCTGGAAGACATAAAGATGGAAACAGGTCTATGCTACTCATACAGCTGGGTTACCATAGTTCTTAATACACATATTTGTCTCCCCTCACCATATCAGCTACAATAAACCATTCACAGACTGCAGTTGTTATGTCAGCTGCTTACCTACCATTGGGACATATTTTGTATTGTACCAAGCTTTGTGCTATGCGTATATGCCACATTTTGTGCTATGTGTTTGTAGCCATGCTCCCTGTGGGGACACTTATCTTTGCTGGCCTGTTACAGACTATCTTACCTGCATGCCATTGTCAGTGCCACTATATATTGGTGTATAAATATACATCTATGCACATATATGTGTAGATATATGTTGTACATTGTTGATATACCTATGTCTATATGAGTGTCTGTGTATCTGTACACATACATGTCACATTCTGTATCACACAGATATGTGGAGTGCATACAGACATCTGGTCCTCATTCTGTAACTGTCTTTCATTCACAGCTGCACTGTACTGCCTTGCTGCAACACAGACAGGTGCCACATGGGAACACAAACTAACATTAGGGTGGTATATATGGTGTGAGATTGCTGGTACGCCTATTACACACCTTTGGCATTTGTGCATGCTGCATTACACATTAAGATGACTGTCCTGCAAGTGGTGTGCTCTGACACCCATGTGTCTATCATGACAGCAGTACATCCACCACCAGCTATTGTCCACACTAACATAACATACACAGATATTATGGCTGACATCTTTGTCATTCATTGCTGATCTTTACAGTTGGTGGGTATGTCCCACTGCTTACAGGGGCAGACAGTATTGTCCAGAGCAGTTGTTCAGCGGGACATCATTACAGGGACAACATGTACAGATGGCACATATCAGACATTCTACATCATATATCCTATTAATCTAGATCACATACTACAATAAATTACATTCAGTTATGTTTTACATACCTTTTATTCTATGGACGGGTATGACACCTTCCTGGTTTTGGCTTGTAGGTATTTGTTTCCCACTGTGTGAGTTTTGTTTTATATTTATTTATTTATTTATTTTTTTTTAATTTCTCTCTCTCTCCCCCTCCAGAAGAGCGAATGAGTTGGTTTGAATGGATTTCCGCATGGCTTTTGTAGGTGATGCACATGATCAGGTGATGGGCTCTGCACCAGTCCATGTGCAACAGTTGCTGACTGCATGCAGCCTGCTGTGTAGTGATTCAGTTAACCATTGTCATGACAACCCAGTACTATATATTGCTTACTCATGTGGGTGTTGTCCCTTCACCTTTACAGTATGGAGGACACCCTTCCTGTATGTGGGTAGCAGTGTTACAGATGGCAGGTTGCAATACCTATTACAGTGGGGATTGCAGACACAGGGCAACTACACAATCGTAAGAAGTTCCAGACCTACAGACAGAGTGAGTAGTGTTGTTATGTGCATTGCATATTGCTGGTCTTGCAGTGTTTGCGTGTATATAGTAGTTTAGGATGGAATGCAGTCTGCATAGCTCTCAACTGTGGGCCTATCCACATGATGGCCAGTGGATTGTCTGTTTGCTTTTGCCTGTGCACCACACAGGTCTTGTCCTTGATATATCCCTGGCAATCTGTCTGTTGCATGCTATCAGTATATTGCTACTTCCAGTTATGTTCCTGATGTGTTATTCCTGCATAAGGGTATGTTGCAATGAATCCTGTAGCATCTGCAATTTGCAGGGTGTGTAAGAGCAATATGATGAGTATGGCCCTGTGTTCCTGCCTCTGTCCTCCACATATATGGCTGGCTTTGTCCTGCTGTGATATGGTTAGGGGTTGTTCGGTATTGGCCTATCATTATTTACTGCTAGCATTCCTGCTGTCATCCCAGTCATATTGTGGACTCCCACGACATTTGTTGGTCAGGGTCCATACATGTGACAGATACATAGACATTATCACAGGTAATAAATGCCCCCCTAGGCCTTGACTACAGGTTGTAATTGGCGGCTGCTGAACTACATCTGTTATTGTTTATTGTTAACTATCTTGATGGCATATCCTTTGTCTACATTTGTACGAATTGACAGGCTTGGCCTGGACAGCATAGTATGTTGGATCTAGGACTACTGAATGAAAGTTCAATAGTCCGAATCCACATTCACCAAACACACTTTAACGAAAGTGCTTTTGCTGAAAAAGCACTTTTGTTAAAGCGCGTTAAAAAAACATTAAAAAACAATAAAAAAGTGTTTATGCAGGCGGGCAAGCCCCCCTACACCACCACACCCCCCTACTTTAATATTCTCACTCTGAGATCACACTACAGTGTGGGAAAGGGAATTTTCCCTTATCCGCACCGTAGTACGACCTCCGCAACAGGCACACTTACGAGAAAGTGCTTAGATGAAAAGCATTTTTGCATAAGTATGCCCGGCTGTTTCACATTCGGTTAAATGGCCATTCAAGCATGAGTCCTAGACCCAGTATGTTATATATCCGCACTGTCTGCATCTACTTTTTTGTGTGGGCCTTGCATTCCTCACTGATTAAATAAGTCCAGATCTATGTGCTGTACGTAATGGCATACATTATTGTAAAATACACCATTAAAGGTTGTCTGTGTATACATACCTGTGTGTCGTCTCATGTCCTTTGAATAGTGAGTTGGTCTATGTGTAATGCAGTACACTTGTTCAAGTATAAATGTCATTTAGTAGGTTATACAACAAAACAATGTTGATATACCGATTTCACGTGGAAAATAGAATGTGCTGCAGTGGGACTCGAACCGGGAATGCGTGCACGTTTGGCAGATGCTCTGCCCACTACACTATTGTAGTTCTGCTTAATTTGCATATTTCTACCTTAATGTCATATCCATGCTCCCTTTCCCTGGCCCCCGAGCCCCACGTACACAGCATCCATCCATTCTCCAGTTGCTAGCCCTGCCATACCACACCTCCACATATTTCCCTCTCTGCATCTCTTGGTACTCCTCCATTTTACTGTCTCAGTGCAGCCTTCTGCAGGCTCTTCATCCGTTTAGTCCATGTATGTTCTAGTCTTCCCTTGATCCTCCTCCAATACTGGTGGAAACATCATTGTGACCCACAAAGTCTGGTGTGTCCCGCTAGGGACAGACCTGTTGTTGTGTCACGAATAGACTTTGCTGGTCTACACTGTTTCTCCTACTGGTAGCATCCTGCCAGGGGTTTGAGAAGCAGTGGTTTGCTCATACACCAGACCAGCCTAATCTACCACTTCTGTGGATGAAATACACCCCCACGGTGTGCCCCGTTTCCCATTCCAGTCTTTTGTATTATACAAGACTACTGTTCTCACAGTATGTGTGGACAGCCACTGTTCATTGATACTCATAGACTGCTCGGAATACTGTGATTGAGCACTGTGCACATGTTTGCTGGTATTAATGTACATACTTACATACATTTCCTATACTGTTGACTGACTGTGCTGGATGATATGTTTGTGATAACAGCAGCTGATTGTATATCTGCCATGCCTTCATGGTAACTCACTTGGGCTATAGTGTGCAGGGTGGGGAAGGGTGGGAACCTGGGAGTGCTGATTATGTTGTTAGTGGCCATGACGAGGGCTGTGGGCTACAGCATGCCTAAGGCACTGCAGGGGAAGTGTAGGCAGGTATGCACTGGTGTGTGTGAGGTTCAGACTTGCTGACCTCTGGTTACGGCATCTTACACTGGGTTGGCTTCCACATTGCTTAACCAGTGTGGGCATTGCTTATCACTGCCAAAACAGACATACTCTCACCTGCTGCCGCATACCCCCTTGCTACTTCATGAACATGTTGGTATTATACCCGCTTAAGTCAGATGTACATGTCAGGTATGACTGTTCATGAAGGTCTGCGTAAGGTGAAGTTGGATTCCAGTTTAGCAGTTCTGGGTAGCTTACACTCAGGTATTCAGGTTAGGTTTAGTTATGCCATACCTGTGTTGTAGAGTAGATGTGAATAGTGACGGTGTAGGTGGGTAGGTGGAGGGAGGGGTCATTTTAACTGTATAGTAAGCCATTCAACTGATTGGTGGGGGAGCAGTAGTGCAGGTTTGCAGGGTGTTGGGATATGTATGCGAGGCAGGACAGGAAGTGTCTGTGTCAGTAGTTGGTGTAGGGATATGGAGTGTTAGTTGGGGGGTGGTAGACTTTGCCAGGTGGTGAGCAGGTGATGATCCAAGTGTGCTTGAGTTTTCCCTTCATGTGTTATTTACATGTGTTGTCTGGGACAGCTGCTGTAATACACCTGGGTTGGGGGTTCCAGATTCTGCCAAGATAGTTGCATGGAGGGTGTCACCTACTTGTGACTGTGAACATTACTAGGAATGAAACAGGTCGATAGGTAAATGGTGTTTTTGGGCCACACAGAGGGGCTGATAGTAGGGGACATGTCCAGGGATGTGCAGGATGACTGACAGGAAGGACCACAGCTGGCCATTTCTTCTACAGCGACAGCTGTGTATATACCCTGCATTTGGGGGTAGGTCTGGACACTCACACCCCTGGGTGGGGGTGAGGACAGCAATAATACCTTGTGATGCCAATTAGTTTGGCTTGCATACCTACAGTGGGGTGTTGCAACCATGTGTTCTTTGGTGTCATTTAGTGGGTTTGCAATAACACATCTGGTTATTCCACCCTTTGCCTTGTAGACTAGACATTGCTGCTGTGGGACTCCTACTGGGCATGGCTGCTCGTTAGGTGCCGGGTCTGCCCAATGAACACTATTGCTTACATCCCTGGGGCGGTCCCCATAGAACCACTCCAGCCAACACCTGCATGCCTAGGCGCATAATGACATACCCATAGTTCCCTACCCGCACCTCCTCTTCGGCACTCTTCCTTACTCCGGGTGCAGGTTGGGTCTGGACACATCAGTATACACTGCCCACTCCCCACTTCTCAGGACCCATCACATATGTTGTCTCACTCCATGGGTCATCAGGCTTCCTCAACCTTGTGGTCAGGGTGCATGCGTGCCCTGCCATACATTATCTGTGTAATAGCTGGAAGGCCGAATAGCCATATAATTTTTGTCTTGTCCCGCAAGGGACATTCTTGTCTTTGTTTCAATATTAGACTTGGTGGGTCTCTCCCACTGGTTGTATCCTGCCTGTAGTCCAGGAAGCAGTGGTATGTTTACTTTTATGGTGTGTTTGTATGTTTAACCTGTCTGGCTGGGGGTGTGTTGATGCTACGTGTTACACGTTTGTTGATTGGGCCCCCTCACCCTCATTGTCATAGCCTGTGAACATATGTAATCCTTAACAGCTGTATCATATCCTAGCTATATATCTGTGCATATTTACACACACATAATACACACACACACACACACACACACATATATATATATATATATATATATATATATATATATATATATATATATATAGTAGGTTATACAACAAAACAATGTTGATATATCACGTGGAAAATAGAATGTGCTGCAGTGATGCGGCACGCTTGGCAGATGCTCTGCCCACTACACTATTGTAGTTCTGCTTAATTTGCATATTTCTACCTTAATGTCATATCCATGTTCCTTTCCCCTGGCCCCCCAGCCCCACACGCATACAGCATCCATCCATTCTCCAGTTGCTAGCCCTGCCATACCACACCTCCACATATTTCCTCTCTGCATCTCTTGGTACTCTCCATTTTACTGTCTCAGTGCAGCCTTCTGCAGGCTCTTCATCCGCTTAGTCCATGTATGTTCTAGTCTTCCCTTGATCCTCCTCCAATACTGGTGGAAATATCATTGTGACCAACAAAGTCTGGTGTGTCCCGCTAGGATGACCTGTTGTTGTGTCATTTGCTGGTCTACACTGTTTCTCCTACTGGTAGCATCCTGCCAGGGGTTTGAGAAGCAGTGGTTTGCTCATACACCAGACCAGCCTAATCTACCACTTCTGTGGATGAAATACACCCCACGGTGTGCCCGCTTCCCATTCCAGTCTTTGTATTATACAAGACTACTGTTCTCACAGTATGTGTGGACAGCCACTGTTCATTGATACTCATAGACTGCTCGGACAACTGTGATTGAGCACTGTGCACATGTTTGCTGGTATTAATGTACATACTTACATACATTTCCTATAATGTTGACTGACTGTGCCGGATGATACGTTTGTGATAACAGCAGCTGATTGTATATCTGCCATGCCTTCATGGTAACTCACTGGGCTATAGTGTGCAGGGTGGGGAAGGTGGGAACCTGGGAGTGCTGATTATGTTGTTAGTGGCCATGACGAGGGTTGTGGGCTACAGCATGCCAAGGCACTGCAGGAAGTGTAGGCAGGTATGCACTGGTGTGTGTGAGGTTCAGACTTGCTGACCTCTGGTTACGGGCGTCTTACACTGGGTTGGCTTCCACATTGCTTAACCAGTGTGGGCATTGCTTATCACTACCAAAACAGACATACTCACCTGCTGCCGCATACCCCTACACTATGAACATATGTCGGTATTATACCTGCTTAAGTCAGATGTACATGTCAGGTATGACTGTTCATGAAGGTCCAAAAGGTGAAGTTGGATTCTGTGTTCTGGGTAGCTTACACTCAGGTATTCAGGTTAGGCTTAGTTATGCCATACCTGTGTTGTAGAGTAGATGTGAATAGTGACGGTGTAGGTGGGTAGGTGGAGGTTTAACTGTATAGTAAGCCATTCAACTGATTGGTGGGGAGCAGTAGTGCAGGTTTGCAGTTGGTGTAGGGATATGGAGTGTTAGTTGGGGGTGGTAGACTTTGCCAGGTGGTGAGCAGGTGATGATCCAAGTGTGCTTGAGTTTTCCCTTCATGTGTTATTTACATGTGTTGTCTGGGACAGCTGCTGTAATACACCTGCTGGGGTTCCAGATTCTGCCAAGATAGTTGCATGGAGGTGTCACCTTGTGACTGTGAACATTACTAGGAATGAAACAGGTCGATAGGTAAATGGTGTTTTTGGGCCACACAGAGGGGCTGATAGTAGGGGACATGTCCAGGGATGTGCAGGATGACTGACAGGAAGGTCCACAGCTGGCCATTTCTTCTACAGCGACAGCTGTGTATATACCCTGCATTTGGGGGTAGGTCTGACACTCACACCCTGGGTGTGGTGAGGACAGCAACAATACCTTGTGATACATTAGTTTGGCTTGTATACCTACAGTGAGGTGATGCAACCATGTGTTCTTTGGTGTCATTTAGTGGGTTTGCAATAACACATCTGGTTATTCCACCCTTTGCCTTGTAGACTAGACTTTGTTGCTGTGGGACTCATACTGGGCATGGCTGCTCGTTAGGTTCTGCCCAATGAACACTATTGCTTACATCCCCTGGGGCAGTCCCCATAGAACCACTCCAGCCAACACCTGCATGCCTAGGCGATAATGACATACCTTATAGTTCCCGGGTCCATCAGTATACACTGCCCACTCCCACTTCTCAGGACCCATCACATATGTTGTCTCACCCATGGGTCATCAGGCTTCCTCAACCTTGTGGTCAGGGTGCAGCCATACATTATCTGTGTAATAGCTGGAAATATACTTTTTTTTGTCTTGCAAGGGACATTCTTGTCTTTGTTTCAACATTAGACTTGGTGGGTCTCTCCCACTGGTTGTATCCTGCCTGTAGTCCAGGAAGCAGTGGAATGTTTATGGTGTGTTTGTATGTTTAGCCGGTCTGGCTGGGGGGGGGGTGTTGATGCTACGTGTTACACATTTGTAGATTGGGCCCCCTCACCCTCATTGTCACAGCCTGTGAACATATGTAATCCTTAACAGCTGTATCATATCCTAGCTATATATCTGTGCATATTTACACAGACATAATACATACACACACACACACACACACACACACACACACACACATAATATATATATATATATATATATATATATATATATATATATATATATATATATATATATATATATATATATATATATAGGTTCATAGGTTCATACTAGGCTATCTGCCCGAGGGCATTTACAAGCCTAGCCCATCGCTTTGTGGCTTACGCCACCCCTTTAGTATGGGGAACTATACCCATTATTTTGCTGTGCCTCTGTCGAGCAGTGACACTGAGGTAATCCCTGGGGTATATCTGCGATCTCGCATCCATTGGTCAAGATTTCTCTTGAACAAGGACAGCGAGGTGCTCTGCCTCACATGTACCGATTTTGTTCCACAGCATAGGGAGTCTTTGGGTGATGAATCTATCCTCCAGCACGTCCTATTAATAGCCGTGTCAAGGTTTAAGTCTCCGCCTTTGTGGCTCTGATGGATCTAGATTTTTGAGGTGAAGCATATTCATCAAATCTGGGTTTGACATGGCCTTGTATGTTAGGCAAAGGTCACCTCTGAGCAAGCCTGAATAGAGCTGGAGTTCTTTCAGTCGGGCAGCATAGGACAGATTTTTGAGACCCTTTATCCTTTGGTGAGGAACTTTTGTGGCCTCTCCAGCTGCTGCAAGTGTCGGGTCAGATACATTCCGAATGGGCATTGTACTCAATCATTGGTCTGATGAGTGATGAGTAAAGGGAGACTATGACCTCCTTGATCTAGATGAGAATCCCTTCATGATAAGGTGGGCAAATGTAGAAGGGCTTCCTAACTACTTTAGCTACATGGGTGTCGAATGACAGACTACTATCAACCTGGGTCCTCAGGTCCCTGATAACTTCTTCTGTGCTCAGTGGATTGCCACCTATTTGGTAGCTAGGGTAACCTTGTTTTTCCCAAGGGTATGACTATGCATTTTTGGCATTTAACTTAGGTCATGGCTCTGGCACCAGTTATCCGTTTCTGTGAGACCCTTCTGAAGGATATCTGTGTCAGATGTGTTTTCTACTATGGCGCCCAGTTTGCAGTCATCTGCAAACTTTGTCAGCCATAACCCTCCTGTGTTTGCTTGTACTTCGAAAAGTAGATGCTAAACAAGAGTGGGCCCAGGACTGAGCCCTGTGGGACACCACTTGTGACAGGCTTTGAGTCTGACATGGCGCCAGCAGCTCTGATCCTGTGGGTTCTGTCACTCAGCCAGTTTGCAACCCATCTTGTGATGTATGGGTTGACATTTAAGCTGATGAGTTTTTCAATGATACCCCAATGGGGTATTGTATCGAAGGCCTTAGCCAGATCGAGGTAGGCTGTATGGACTGCCTTTCCCTCATCAATGGCTTTGGTGACTGTTTCGAAAAAGTCAACCAAGTTTAAAAGGCATGATCTGCCTTTGACAAAGCCAAACTGGTTGGATCCAAAGTCTGCAAATTCCCTATGTCTTTATTTATGAGGTCCATTATGATCCTCTCCATGGCTTTGCAGATAAGGCTTGTCAAGCTAATGGGCCGGTAATTTCCAGGGTCGGTGGAGGCACCGCCTTTGTGAAGTGGTACCACAGTTGCAGTGCGCCACATCCAGAGGTAAGACTTTGATTAAACAGCTGTCCTAGCTGTGGGTTTAATTCCTCATTGAGTTCATGGAGCACACAGCCGGGGACACCATCAGGTCCCATGGATGCTGTGTTTTTTGCTTTGGAGAGAGCAGTTCTCACTTGGGCGCTGGAGATGTTTGGGGGGCTGCAATCGTTTGGTATAGATATCTCTCCTTTTGGATCTACTGTATAAGTTTGAAGATGCACTTCTTTGAACTCACACAGTAGACCCTGGGTTATGCGAAAGTGCACTTAATCGAAAGTGCACTTTCATGAAACCCGCTTCAGTGAAAGGGCTGCTACTGACTTTAGTGCAGTAGTTACGGACCTTAGAGTTAGGGCGCAGGTCATGGCAAGGGGACAGGCTATCCTCCACTGTGGTGCGGTAGTCACAGACCTTAGGGTTAGGGTGTGGGTCATGGTAAGGCGATAGCCCTACTAGCTATCCCCTTACCATGACCCGCTCCCTAACCCTAAGGTCCACAACTACCGCACCACAGTGGAGGACATAGCATGTTTTCTTGCTGTCCTCCACTGTGCTGCGATCCGTTCGTTGAAGCTGAGTTCGCAAAAGTGCACTTTCGAATAAGTGCACTTTTGCGTAACTGAGCGGTCTACTGCTCTTTTCAAAATACATGGTATTCGATGAAAAGCAGTAGACCCAGATATATACATATATGTATATATATATGTATGTATATACATATATGTATATATATATGTATGTATATACATATATGTATATATATATGTATGTATATACATATATGTATATATATATGTATATATATATATATATATATATATATATATATATATATATATAATGACATGTGGATGTATGGGTGGCTGCATATGTATATATCTATATGTGGGTATTTATATATGTCTATCTATGTATGTATGTATACATTTGTACTACAGAGAGGGAGAGGTATATCTCCATGTAGTTATGGGTATATATACACACACATACCTCTACATATTTAGCTACATATCCTGTCATGTTGCCTGTTATTGCTGGGCATTGTTTTATGTGCATACCGGCCAACCATGTGTGCCATGTATGCTTTGCAATACCTACAACTACATCCGTTAGTGTACACAGAGTCACACATGAAATTTATTGCTAATACCAGGTAATCATTTGCCCATGTGAGACAGCCCGAGCATTGGGTATACAACTTTCGTCTATACCCAGAGTTACATAGGTACCCATGGCTATGTGCATGGACTACGGCGTGTGCCAGATCTAGGATACTTGGGCCGAGACAACATAAGGGATGGGTCCTGAGGGGGGGAGTGTGGAGTGGGGGGCAATGTGTAGTGGTGTGGTAGCTACTGGCTGGGTACCAGGGTTGAGATGGTGGCTGCATGTGTGCAGTGGGTGGGGGGAAGCGGAACTGTGAGTAATGAATATATGGGTCGGGGATGGCCTTGGTTGGATGGGCCTGTACTGCTCGGGCTGCCTACTGGGTGGGGGTGAGGGGGATGTGATGTCATCATGTGGAATATTACCAAGGACTAATTTAAATACCTATTTCAATGACACATGTACATTACATTAAGCTTAGTAGTGTTTTTCAGGGCAGTTGTGTTTGACTGGGTAGGGGGTGTGCCAATTTATATGTGACGTATATTGTTTGGGGAATGTCAAGGCCTTTCACAATGCATGTGGACATGTATGTGTCTGTTAATCTACCATTGCTATCTACAGATGTCTGGCCATATATACCTCTGTCAGTGTATATATTTGCTTATATATTTCTAACTATGTCCATATATATCTATGGGGACATTTCTCTGCATACATATGTGTAACTTGCTGTGTATATGTGGACGTATGGATGTTGACAGATATATGTGTAGCTGTCGGCATTTGCATGTGTATCTGTTCATATATTTGCATATGCATGTGTATATATATATATATATATATATATATATATATATATATATATATATATATATATATATATATATATATATATATATATATATATATATATATATATATATATATATATATATATATATATATATATATATATATATATATATCTATATATATATGTGTGACTACATCTATGGATATATTGTATTCATTTAGATAGTCATATATTTGCACACACTCGTCTATCTAGCTGTAGGTTTACATTCGCTGTGCTGCTGCATGACTGGACTGGATGACATCTTTCTGACTACATCAACTTTACTTGTGTCTGTCATAGCTTAGGGTTAATTTCTTTTGTCTATGGTGTGCAGGGTCCTTGGTTTGAGCCTTGCAGGAGCTGTTTATCTTGTTGCTGGGCAGAACATGGGCCGGTGTGTACTGAGTGAATATGGCACATTAAAGCGGTTGTACGCGTGTGTGTGCAGGTTTGGGTGGAGCTAAGCACTGCTAACCTCCGGTTACAGTTTCTAACACTCAGTTAGCTTCTACTTTGCTTAATCTGTGTAGGTAATGCTTACCCCCATGCAGACGCACTTGCACACACTTAGTAGTGCTAATATGTGCTTACTACTGCTTATTTGTGCTTACACCTGCTTACTAGTGCCTTATTAATACAGTCGTCCAGTTCACATTTAATGTTATTTAGTAGGTTATACAGGAAATATATGACAAAAAAAGCAGCATTTGGACTGGAACCAGAAATGCCTGCTCATTAGGCAGATGCCCTGCCCACTACACTATTGCTGTACTGCTTCATTTGCATATATCTTCCTTGTTATCCTATTCGGCCTTTTCAGCTGCCTTAACCATAGCTAAGTGATAGGCACACCTGCGCACCTACGGTTAGCTGTACTCGGATTTACGATATATATGACGGGTTTTCTTTGGTTTATTTATATGTACTGTTGCTGTTGTACACATGGGAGACTGTTGGTGGGGATATGCAGACACCTATGAGTGGCCTCGCTCATTTATTTCCAATTTCTGCTGTTCTACTTTGCAGGGACATGTTTATTTTGAGTCCTCCGGTCTCAGACACACCCCCTGCACTCGTACACGCTCCGTGTATGCCTAGGAGGTCAGGCAGTGTGCCTTCATTAATATGCATGGTGTGCTGCCATCCTGCTCCTAAGGGGCCGCTTCTGTGCAGGACTACACTAATCCTGCAAGGAAGATTAGTAAATCCGGGAGATGGTTTTAAGATCTAGAACTATAGTAATTTGAATGTTAATGATATTTATGCTATGGTGTTTTGTAAAGGATTTTCTTTTGTTGCAGCTTGAATTTAGTTAATTTGCTTATTGAATTAAAGTTATTTACTAGAAAAATGAATATTCATTTATTTTTTGAAGTGAGAGGTAAATTGGGTTCTGCTGGTTTGAAAAGAAAAAGTGTTATCGAACCCCCTATGAAACCCCTTTTATATAATTGTGAAACTATTTGTGAGGCAGAAATAAGAAATTTAGCTGCAGAAATGAAATGTTTTAAATGTTATAATTTAACCAAAGAGAGGAATGAATTACTGACATTTTCAAGGAATAATCTGACTGTTTGAGTAATGAACCACAAAACACCAAAACGGGTAGAGCTGAAATCTTTTTTACAGCACAAATCTGGTACCTCGGCTATTTGCCTTCAACGGACTCCCAGGAAACTCTTAACATAAGCACACACTTTACAACAACCACACTTAAACATGCCCAAAGAGTCCAAAGGGACATGACCCTGGGCCATGTTCAAAAGTTCCTTTAAATTAGCATATCGCCCATAAGAAAATTTCACATAACCAGGAAACAATTTCCCCACATATGCATCCCCACTAACTAAATGCCAAGAATCCAAAATGATTCTCCTCATAATTTCTGAAAACCCAGAATATTTTGAGACAAAAAATATTTCCCTTCCTTCCTGCCTTTCTGCAATTTCATGGGAGAACATATTAATGGTAGAAAATTTATGTATAGCGGAAGGTTTAGTTGTCTCTTGTGCGCTGTGGTTTATATTATTGGGTGTAATTGTGCTAAAACGAAGTGGTATATAGGGCAGACGAAAAGGGCTGTAAAAATTAGGATTCTGGAACATCTTGTGGATGTTTTCATAATGGTAATTTAAAAAGCCCGATTGTTGAACATTTTTTGAAGGTTCATCAGGGAAATACTTCAGTTTTTTTCTATTCTGTCCTGGCCCAGCCGTCCTTTCAGAGGGGTGGTGAAGTAGTTAGAAAATTGTTGGAGTTGCAGAGCAAATTTATATTGAATTATAGGACACTTTCACCCAGGGGTCTCAATTTGGAAGTGGATTATGTGTATTAGGATTGTATTTATTTTGGCTTCACAATCTTGTATAATATTTTATGTTAGGATGTTTTACATAATGGCTAGACAACTTTCTGTCCAGGTATTTGTTGAGGCATTTTGTATATATATATATATATATATATATATATATATATATATATATATATATATATATATATATATATATATATAAAGATATTCTAAGGTTTATATACTGTTTAAAATATTTCAAAGCTTATATTCTTAATATTTATTTAAAAATATTTTAAAATATTTAATAATGTAATAATTGAGATAAAATACTAACAGCATGGAGTCAATTATGGTTAAATGAATGTGATTGGAGTTTTTGAAACGTATTTAAGTGGATTGCACTTTGCACTAATTGTCCCTTGAAGGCAAACAGCCGAGGTACCAGATTTGTGCAGTAAGAGAGATTTCAGCTCTACCTGTTTTGGTGTTTTTGTGGTTTATTATTAAACTTTTTGTGTGTATATGATGTTTGGGTAATGAAACCTGATGGGGGGAAGGGGTGTGTTAATGGATGCTATGTTATATAACAAAATGATATTTACAATTTTTACATGATGGTAATTGCCTTATTTGTTCTGCTAATGAGACTCAGATTGCATTTAAAGCCATTGATATGGTTATAGATGATTTGTTAATGACATGAGATTTAATCAAGGAGGATTATGATTATATGTCTGTGAATAAACCTATTATTTCTTCATTTTTTTTTGTATCCCTAAAATACATAAGAATATTTTAGATCCACCTTTATGACCTAAAGTGGCTTCTGGGGCTTCCAAAATTGAACCAATAGCTAAATGTATTGATTTTTAACTGAAACTGTTTTCATCAGATAAGCCACATTATTTATTTATTTATTTATGTGACATCTGTTTACCGAGCAACTGGGTACAAGCCTATTTTCACCAGAGGCCCGGGGAGAAAAGCTCCACAGTATAATTTAAACAGAAATAGAAGTCAACATAGGTTACAATTTGTGGAGACAATAAAATAATCAATAAGCAAATATAAAGCAAGCAATAAAGTTGAGCATACATTATGGAGAAGCTAGAGGAGAGTTCCTAATATGTATGTTTGCTCAAAGCTGCAGTGAGTTAGACCTTCTACCCTTGCTCTATGTTTTCCAAATACCTGATGAGAGACTACAAAAGATAAGTGCTTATTTTCAACTTTCTGCACTTCTGATTAACTAAAACAATATTGGCTACATATGTGTTTGTTTAAACTGTGCACTGTATTTTACTGAATTTTTTAGATTGCTAATTGAAATCCTCTTACAACTGTAATTACTGTTCATTTGTTTGTTCTGTTCATTTTACTTGTTGCTGCACTTGAAAAACATTAGCATAGACTAGCTTCAGGGTTGCTGAATCTAGTACTGACTTGTTGCTCCACTTGATAAACACTAGCATAGACTAGCTTCAGGGTTGCTGAATCTAGTATTGTTTGCTACCTTTGGAGCTTGTAAACAATTAATCTTTTGTCTGGAGAGGCCTAGCTGTGCCCTCATGGTAGGAATATACAGTTTGGTCTGATCTAGCTAGAGTTACTGTTGCAGGGTTATGTTTTGGGTGTTTTGATTGGATAATTTGAGCTTTGCCTGGTTCCTGTTTTTCTGCTGTAATGAGTTAAATAGCCAGTGTTTGAACCAGTTTGTGCTTGTGTGCACATGTTTGTTCTTCACACAGCATCTCAAACTACTGTGCAGAGAGATTGCCAGTTACAGACATCTGCTCTCTAGTCTTGCAAATATTATTTAAACCAGAGCTCTTTGCTCCTAACCCTATTAATACCTGCCCTTGCTGTATTCCCTTTTCAACTGTTATAGGCAGACCAAGATTATTCCTAGGACCATGAACTGTCAGTTTTCCTTCTTTTCTGCTAACAGCCTGGTTGACATGGATCTACTGAGGTAGTGTATCAACTGCCTCATTTACACTGATAACCCCCTACTTCTAAATCATTCATGTACCATTTACGAGAGGTGCACCTACATTATGACTCTGGAATCACAGACCTCTCATGCAATAGATAGCAATACAGAGTGGGTTGTCAGACCACCTACCACACCTCCTACTCTAAAACACAGCATACACATAGACCAAACACACAGTACACATAATGACACAAGCACAAGTGTCTCACCATAAAAGCCCATAAGGAAATGCACATCCACTCCAAATATTTTAGTCATAGGAGACTACACAATGAGACACAAAGATGTCCCCCTCACCAGGCTGAACAAAGTGAAAGTCACAGTCAGCTGTCTATCTGGTGCCAGGATTCATCAGATAAAGCAGGCACTCATGTCTCTCAACAAGTACAATTATGATTCGGTCATAGTACATGCTGTTGTGAACAACCTGAGATGTATCTTCCTGGACTACATGAAGAGAGATATGTTTGAGCTCTCTGATCATGTGTCACAGGCAGGTATGTCCCTAGCCTTGAGCAGCAAATTACCCTCGCATAGCATGATACCACAATATAAACAGAAAATCATCGACTTCAATAATTGGCTTAGTTTCGTGTGTCATTTTAAGGGGATTCAGTTTTTCTCAGCCTGGGACGACATGACTGATAGACCTCAATGCTTTCCAGAGATGGTCTTCATCTGTCACCCCTGGGATTTTGGCTACTGGCAAAGGCTCTTGCCATCCCCACAGTGCCTTTTTTAGGTAAAGTCATAAGGACAAAACTCCCAAAGTAAAAATTTCATCAAAAAACAACGTTGGGGTTATGCTGATAAATGCTAGGAGTCTTAGCATGAAACTGCAGTCACTGGAAGCAGCCCTCACCTTGGAAGATTCAGATATTTGTGCAGTCACGGAGACCTGGTTCAAGGCTGTGGAGAGCATCCCAGGTATATGGGGTTACACTTCCCTCCACAAACTGTAGGTGTGAAAACTAGAGGTGAAGTATCAATATTCATTAAAGGTAAATACACCTCCAGATTGGTTAAACAGTATGATTCCCTGGAGATACTTCGGGAGCAATTAACTGTTGGTAAGACACCTATTCAAGTCATTGCCAACTACAGGACCTCCTCCATGAATCAGAACACTCACTATGCCTATTTGTATCTACTTGAGTCTATCAAGATACAGCCAAACATCATGGTTTTGGGTGATTTTAACAACCCATCCATTGACTGGGTAAATTACTCATGCTCCAACTCACCAGTCTAAAGGTTCCTTGACTATGTTAACTGCAATGCCCTGAACTAACTGTTGACACCCCAACAAGGGGCACCTACATCCTTGATCTGGTGTTTACCAATATGGGGACTGCTGTAGCACCCCCACTGTGAGGTCTTTCTTGGTGAGATCTGACCACAAATCAGTCTCTTTCAAAGTAACTTTCACACTTGACCCCCCCCCCCATCAGTAACTAGACTAAAAAACTTCTACAAAGCAGATTATACCCTCTTATGCGATGGTATAAATAGATTCACTGCACCTCCCCAAATAGATGGAACTGGCAACTATGCTGAGTGCCACACCAATGCTTTATACAAACACCTATATAAACATATTGACACAGCTGTACTGGATGGGACCAAAACAAGCAATTCAAGGAAGAGCAAACCTGCCTGCTGGGCAACTGCCATTGACAGGCTTTACAATAAGAGGAAGAAAGTGCTGTCTTAGAGTAAGAGGGAGAATACTCTAAACTGGAAGCACTCCCAACTTGGCTTAAACAAGCAAATAAGACTTCTTGTGAAGTCCTACAAAGCAAATTATGAATCCAAATTAGCTTCCTCAACTAAGGACAATCATAAGGCATTCTTTAGTTACATCTGTAATCTAAAAGGAAAGGCCCAGATTTGCACCAAACCACTAGTTAATGATACCACATATACTGAGCCTGGGGACATAGCTAACCTGTTAGTTGACAGGTTCTGTGAAGAATTCACTCCCCTGTTTCCATTACATGTACTCCATGACATCCCTACCACCTGTCCGCTACCTTGTATCTCTAAATAGTAAGTCATAAATGCCCTAAGGCCAAAACCACAACATCTATGGGACCTGATAACATCCCTGGCTGCATCTTACATGAACTCCAGCAAGAAATAGCAACACCACTGGTTACTTTTTTCAATCATAGTCTAAGCACTGGCTTCATCCCAGCTGAATGGAAAATGGCTAACATTATCCTCTTGCACAAAGGTGGTGCTTCCATTGACCCCAGGAACTATAGACCTATTAGTTTGATGAACCTTATCTGCAAGGCCATGGAGCGAATCATCATGGACCTTATCAACAATGATATAGGTAATCTCCAAACACTTGACACTACTCAGTTTGCATTTGACAAGGAAGATAATGCCTGTTAATCCTGGTGGATTTCTTCGAGACACTCACCATGGTACTGGATGAGGGGAAGTCTATGCATATACCCTACCTAGACTGAGCCAAGGCTTTTTAGACTATACCCAACTTAGGCATCATTGACAAACTCATCCAGTAGGTATCAACCCTTATATCATTAGGATCACCAGCTGGATCACTGACAGAACCCATGTACAACCCATACAGTCAAAATAGGGGAATCCACCTACAACAGCAGACCTGTAACCACTAGTATTCCACAGGGGTCAGTCTTGGGACCTTTACTATTCAGAATCTATTTCTCCATAGTACAGGCAAAAACTAAAGGTCTGTGGCTGACAAAGTTTGCTTACGACTACAAACTGTGAGCAGTCATAGAATCTCAAAACAATGTCAACATCGTACAAGAGGGTCTTATGCAAAAAAATGATTGGTGCCACCAAAGTCACAGCCTTAAACTCAATGCAAAAATGTATTATTAACCCCTTTCAGTAAGGGCGATGTTCTTGCTAACTACCACATCAATAACAATGCCCTAAGTACAAGCTCCGTGTTGGGAGACCTGGGCACACAGGTTGACAGCAACCTTACATTTGATCACCATATCTCCAATAAATGGAAAGAAGGGCTTCTGTATTGCTCATCTCATAAGTAAAGTCATTGACTCCAGAAAAAAATAAGTTATAACTTCCCTGTACTCTTCTCTCATCAGGCCAATAACTGAGTACAATTCCCCTTTTGGTATGTACCTTTCTAAGCACCTGCAGCAAATGAAGAGATCACAAAGGTTCCTCACAAGGAAAATTCAAGGTTTTCAGCATCTTTCCTACATGCATTGGCTGAAATCACTGTCAGTTTAGTCTGTTTCATACAGGCTACTCAGAGGCGATCTCTGTCTTGTGTATAGGGCAATTCTCTGACCCTGCTTTATTGGAAATGCTACATATCCGCAAGACAAATTGTACATGGGTTACTCGCTCTAAAGACCTTAACCTAGTATGTGACATTAATAGAACCTGCTGGAGTGACAGATTTGTCTCCCAGAGGTTACCACAACTTTGGAACAGACTCACACTTCATTACAAACAGAGCACTTCATTGGCCCTCTTCAAACATAATCTGGACAATTGGATGGGTAACAATAAATTCACCTTGGGGGTTCCATCTGTTTTGCTCTTGGACAGGGGAAATATGTGCTGATCGTGAAAACAAGGATAATGTGGCTAGGCTTTTAAAGGCCCTAAGGCCATTAGCCTAGTAACCTCCTATGATGCTATGCTCCTATAATAATGTATGAAAAATATATTACTGAATAAGTAATAAGTCATAAAAACTATATACACTTTCTAGCAAGAGACTTAGTAAATTTCTGTCATAATTTCTGGGATAGATAAAGGTTAGTGTAAGAATAGAGAGAAGACCATTAGAGGGTTAAGGAATTATAAAAAAAGATTAGGCTAGAAAGTAGGTAATGCAGGAGGGGAAGTAGGATAGATCAAGAAAAAAGTCTATTAAGACTGGGGAGAAGAGAATGGAAAAAAGTACTAAGATAGCATGGAGCATGGGCAGATCCAATTATTGGTTAGATGCTCTTTCAGTCTAGCCTTGAAGGGATAGTAGTGAGGCATAATTCTTATTGATTCAAAACTGTTATTTCATGATTTGGCAACATGGTGAGAGTACAGACTGACAATGTTAGATCTTTGAGGTTTATAAATATATAGCAGATACTTGTGAGAAGGGCATATGGCACAAGATGGAATATAGTGTTGAAGCAGTGATGTAGTTTGTGAAAATCTGGAGTTGTACAGTATTTTGTGTGCTAATTGATTAAATGTGAGAAGGTGGGGTAGTTCGAGTCAATTTAAGGACTTGAGAGCAGAGCAATGGTGGGAGTAGTGGGCTTGGCCTGTGGCAAATTTAGCTATTTTATTATAATATTGGCTATATTGGCTAAGTTTTGCTTTGAGGGAAAAGTGAAGATTGGTTAGGATAGGTGAAGCATATAGAAGGGAGGATAAGAGATAGGGAGTAGAAAGGGTTATGCTTGCAGATTTGGAGATGAATTTCTTAGCCCTATACATTGTGCCCAATTTTTGATTTTATTTTTTATGTTGTTGCTGATATGCAGGTCAAATTTAAGATAGTTGTCAATAGTTACACCTAACAGTTTTGTGTGTGAAACTACATCAGTTGAAGTATTGTTAGATGTAATAGCAAAGTTAGAAGTATCGTGAAAAGACTGTTTTGGTAAAAAAGTAGAAGTTTAATTTTTGGAGATAAGCGGTAGATGGTTGTTGGCAAGCCAAGACTAATAGAATTGAATGCTTCTTGATTTAAGCTCTGTAAATGAGAAAGCTTCCTGCAGGAGCAGGTTAATGTAGAGTCATCAGCGTATTGAATTAGGGTGGCTTGTTTGGTGGCAGTATTAAGATAGTTAATAAAAATGTTCAAGAGGCATGGACCTCATATTGAGCCTTGGGGTACATCAGTACTCACTGGTAAGCAAGGAGAGAGGTTAGAGTTCCATTTGACATATTGATATCTATTAGAAAGATAGCTACTGAACCATTGTAAGGATGTTTCAGTTAAGGCCAGAAAATATAGTTGGGATAAGAGCTTGGGGTGGGGGATAGTATCAAAGGCTTTGAATAGATCTAAGAACAGAGAAGAGACAACGTTTCCCAAGTCACAAGCTGTTTTGACAGTGTCTATAAAGAATAGTAGAGCAGTGATAGTGCTATGTGCTGGTCTGAATCCATGCTGGGTGGAGGAGAGAGAAGATTATTGTCCAGTAGGTATTGAAGAAGTTGTTTATGGATACATTTTTTTCTAGAAGTTTTGATAGTGGTGAAAGAATAGCAATTGGCCTAAAGTTAGAAATTTCTGTGGAGGTGGTACCTTTGTGGACGGTAAGGATGAGGGATTTTTCCCACAGGGAGGAGACATAAGCTTCCCTAATCAATCTATTAATGATTATAGAGATGAGGTAAGCAATTGAGTCAGCGACCATTTTTAGGACATTATTAGGAAAATTGTCTGCAGAGGGGGAACATGGCTTGAGCTTGCACAAGAGGGTTCTAATGAAGGAAGTGGACATTGGTTGAAGGGGAAATGTGGAGTGACAGGTAATAGAAGGCTGAGAGAAAGTAGAGGAGGGAAACTGTTAGTGAAGGAATCTGTGCTATTGATGAAGTAAGAGTTAAATTGAGATGCTATGTCAAGGGAGGTACTATCACAGGAGAGTTGAGGGGAGGACTGACTTCCTGGGTGTAGGATTTTTTTTGTAGTGTGCCAGGTTTTTTGATTGGTTTTGTGCTGATCTTGTGGCTTTTCATATAATTGTTTTTTACATAAATTAACCTGTTTCTTTACAAGGTTACACAGTGCTTTGAAGTGCTGTAAATTATTATGAGTCTTATGTTTTAGGTAGGTTGTCCAAACCTTGTTTATTTTTTGCATGAGTTATCTGTTAATAGACAGATAGCCAGGGAGTATAGCTGATTTTGACTCTTTTCATTCTTTTGGAAGCTATGAGATTCTTGGAATTTTTTACAGTTGATAAGCAATTTATGAGGTTGGTACTGAGATGTTAATTTGGCTATTGATGTTAAAGATTTATTTTCAGTTCTACCCCATGATATAGATCTGGAATAGTTTTCCACGGCACTTAATACTTCTGATAAGTTGAATAATAGATAGATCAGAAACTTAAGCTTATTTATGGAATTGGTTTTATATAATAATGTTGTCTTTTTCAAAGGAAAAGTGTTTAATTCAAGGGGGGGGTAGAGATGGGTGTGGCCTCAGCACCCATATATGCTAATATTGTTATGTGGTTTTGGGAAACATATTTTATATTTAATTCTGAATATTACCCCAACATTAAGTTTTATGGGACATTTTTGGATAATATATTTTAACTCTGGCAAGGTAAACATCAAAGATCAAAACATCAAAGATTTGATGAACTTTTGGTATACATTAATAATACTACTGAATTTCTGATATTTTCTGATGAAAAAATAATTAGGAAATTATTGTTTTGATGTAATGATATATGAAAATATGCAGGAAAAGAAGTTTGAATCACCTATTTATCATAAGCTTGCATTTTCTAATTCCTATATGCTCTTTAATAGTTACTGTTTTTATAAATAAAAGTATAGTTTAGTTAAGGGACAAATGGTTAGTCTTTCCCAGATGATATAAAAAAATAGTAGTTTTTTGTTGAAATGAATGTACCTAAAAATATGTTAATAGAAAGATGTTACCCAATGGAACTCCTCGAGATGGTAGTAAATGAGGTATTAAATAAAAGAGAAGCATTATTTAAATGTATTCTAAAAGGAGGCATTTAAAATAATAATGTGAATAGGGACAGTAAAAGATTTGAGAAAGCTATGATATTACTGCTTAGCCATTGTGGTGGGGAAATAAAAGCAATTATGCCTAAGAATTGGAAAATGCAGATTAATCAATACCTATATTTAAGAAATAAATTGGAAAATGATAATAATTTTGTTTTTAAGAGAGGTAAAAATTTAAAGAATTTGTTTGAATCTATTTACAATATTAAAGGAGGATGTATGATGAATCTATGTCAAACTTGCTCCTGTTGTCCATTTGTTAATAAACCTGACATAGTAGAAGTGATTAACTACCCAGGTAAGATTCACTGTAATTGCAATTACAACTGTAATACTGCAGGAGTAGTTTATTTAGCTTTATGTGAAACATCCCCAGCATTTTACATCAGTATGACTGAGACACCCCTAAGATGAAATATTTATAAGAGTCTACATAGTTTACATAGGGGAGATAATAATAATGCATTGTGTAAGCATTTCACACTTTGTTTACTTTGATAAATTTGCTTTTTTTATTTTATAAAAGGTTACCGTCCCCCCACACACACACACGTACTCTTGGGCATAGGGTATTATGTTACCAGTCATTTTTGGAGGCAACTATTTTTCCTGGATTAAATTTAACAGCCTCTATTAATAGTGTTTTGAAGATAACACCTACAAGATTTACTTTTCTGATGTTAATTTATTCTGATAAAGTCCTGATTCAATAGAGGATGAAAGTGCTTAATAAAATTTATAAAACTTATATGCTCAATTCATTTTGGTTCTCTTGTGCTTTGGCCAGTCAACATTTTTTTTATTGGTTTGGTTTTGAATTACTCTGACTGATTTGTGGTTTTATTATTTTTTAAGTTATTTTTTTGAGACAGACTTTATAGCCTATACATTTTTTAATCATTTTTATTTGAGTAGGGATGGTGTTTGGAGATGTAACGGGAGTATAGTGAGTCCCCCAATGAATTATTTGCTTCAGTAGTGTTTAGTAGAAATGTATTACCAGAATGAAGATCTCTTGTGGGGTTGTAGGACAATAATATATTTTTTAATGCAAGGCATTGTTGAGGATAATATATCAGTTTGTATGCCATAAATAGCTGAGAGTAGGTTATGTAGTTGTTAAGCCCTAGCCAGTTTAGCTGCTTTTAGGCTTGCCAGTGGTTGGCTTGATGTGCAGTGTTGGCAGCAAATTTAGCTACTTTGTTGTAACAGGAAGCTAGTTTGGATTTTAAGTGTACAACTCAGGTTTGTAAGGATGGGGGGGCATGTAAAATGGTTGGAAGTAAATAGGATGAGGGCATAGTTTTTCTTGTTGCTTCTGTAAGATACTATTTTATAGTATAAAGGGAGCATATTTTCTGGCGGGCCTTTTTAATTGCTTGAAGAATATGTTAATCATATTTAAGATTGCCATCTATTACAATGCCCAGTAATTAAGTCTGTGGTACTACCTCAATTTTAGTATTATTTGCATAAAACCAAGAAAGATTGCTTTTGATGGAGATAATGTTTTCTTTCAGTCCAAATGTCTCTTTTTTGATAGTGAAAAAGCTGATACACTTGATCAAAAATCAGCTGATCAGAAACTACCAACTTTTTCACCATAAGATCATGGCACAGTGGGGTCAGGAAATATTCCCTTTCCCCACTATAGTGTGATCTCATGGGTGGTGCAGTAAGGCTTACCCTCCTACAAAAATACTGACTGAGTTTTTTTGTTTCAATCTATTGTGAATCTGTTTTCTGTTTTGACCATGTGAGGTCATTGAAGTTAGTTTATGAAAATTGCATTCTAACTAGTGTTGATAATGATACAATTAGATTATATTTTGCAAAGCATTAAAAATTCATGGATATATATATATATATATATATATATATATATATATATATATATATATATATATATATACACACACACACACACAGTATTGATAATGATATCCATTAGATTTTATGCTTTGCAAAATATAATCTAATTGTACCATTATCAACACTAGTTAGAATGCAATTTTCATAATGTTTGTACTTATATATATATATATATATATATATATATATATATATATTTTATTCCTGTTTCTTTCCATTTGACATGCAAAAAAGTTGAAACTAACTTCAATGACCTCACATGGTCAAAACAGAAAACAGATTCACCATCAGCTGAAGCACCCATCTATGTCCCAGCCCACCACAGTAGCCTCCACACACCCTGCCTTACCTGCTCCACCAGAGGCTAGTACAGTAGTACCTGTCAGTAGCAGTGAGAGCAGAGGTGACACATTTGTCACTAATCTGCAGATGGCTGAGTTTGTGATGGACATCACTGACATGAGATTGGCTGCCTGCATCTGCCAGATGGAGCACAATCTGGCAACTTGATGAATTTCTTTCCTGCCCAGCTCTGCCTCCATCCTCTGAGCCAAGATCCAGTGCTGACAGGATACAGGGTGAATAGTAATCTGTCACTGTGTTTCAGTTATCACAGACTGTATCTGTGATCTATGAATACCCAATTATATCCCACAACCTGTTGTTCTCCTACTTTTGCTCATGCCCACCCCTTTTGGTTTTACAATTCTTCCCTCACCATTGTACTCCCTTTATTTGCATAATGTCTCATGCAGCATTGTGTTCTTCTTCATTCATTGTTACCCCATATCCTGTTAGATTTGTTTGTCTTTCCCTAATATTCTAATCCATCCCTTTGCCTTCCACTTCTCTTATTTCCTCCACCAACTTTCCTCTGTCTTAAAAAATGGACATCTATCCCACAAAAAAGAAAAAGTATATGCCTCTTACCCCACCTCCATCCTGAACATTCTTTGCTTGCTCACCTTCTATCCTACTCCCTATATGCTTCTCCTTTTCATCTGATCAAAGAAAAGTAAACTCCCCACACATGCCCAAAAGCGGCTTATAAAACATTCTTCTTTTTGTGGTCATACAGTGCACAATTGGTCATGAACAGCACCCTCGCTACCTGTATATAAAAGATGACAAATGGCAATTCTCACTGTAAAGCAAAAATTAAGACAGATTGATCTCATGTGCTAACTGTGCTGCCACTGGTCATACAAATATGTTGAGCACCATTGCAGAGCAGTTGTCAAATATGAAATGAGGTAAAGCTTATGCCTTTATTCTGACTGCTTCCATGGCTCAGCTTGTTCATGACAGCTGATCTTCTCATGCAGTTATGTTTTATTTTACATTTCTGCCTCCATTCTGTGTAAAATTCCCCTGATATGTGTGTATTTGACCACTTCCAAAGTAGCTCATCTTGCTACAGAATTGCACTGAAGAGTCATGGGTTCAAGTCTCTTAAGGGCTGTCTTGTGATTTCTGCTTCCATTCTGTTCAAATGTGTCAATTCCCTTATATGCATTTCCCTGCCCCATTAAGTATGGCTTCTGCAAGGGCTGATTTTGTTAATGCTTTGTTTAACATCCTATCACTGAGAAGAATAAGGGATTACAATTCTTGGAGGCCTGATTTTTGCTTTTTGCTTATAGTCTATTCTTGTATAACATTCCTACGAGATGTGTTTCCCTGACACCTTCAAAACATCTTCTGCAATGACTTACCTAATGTTGTGATTAAGAGACTGTTACTGAAGAGAGTCATGAATCCCTTGTGATCTGTTTTGATTCCAATTTCAGTCTGTTCTTGCATAACATCCCCCTAATGTGTGTTTCTTCTGATTATGTCAATATGATTTGTGGAATAGTTCACCTTGTTAATGTTGTGTTTAAAAGGATGTCATTGAAGAGTCATAGGTTCATATTCTGTGATGTTTCAAATCTGTTCTAGTTCAACATTTCCCTGTTCCATTAAATATTACCTCTGCAATGGGATCGTCTTCTCTCAGGATATATATTCTGTTTGTCATTACACCTAAATTATAGTACAAGTACTCTAATTAAATAAGGCTGTGAAGAGGTCAGGACTGGTGTAGGTCGGTACATCATGTTACTTTACTGTAACCCACATATCATGTCAGAGTTTCACAATGTCTCTGTTCAAGTATTACAGATGAGTATCTCTATGTTTGCATCATACACCTTCTCCATTGTGTTCTGCATCCTTGCTGAGGTCACCAGCTATCTTTGTGGTCCTTTGCCATTTTCTGGTGTTTCCATTGCTGTAGTATCACCTTTACACTCAGCCCTTTGCAATGACATTTTTAATTTTTCCATATGCATTTTTCCGCATGTCTTTTGTTTTGAGTAGCAACTATATTTCTACATCTTAGTATTACTATCTGTACTCATGGCCTTGTGATGTTTGACCTAGAAGCCTGGATGCAGTCATTGCTTACCACTGCTGCTCGTACTCTGACCAAAGCTTGTTCTAACTTGAGCCTACTGCAGATCTCTACTGTGGCTGTGACGGAAAGCTGCTCATTGTGCACACTTGTAGAACTGGAACTCAGCAAACCACAGAATGACCAGAAGAACGTGAGCACTCCAAAGGGCACCACCTTTATTCACAAACAGTTAAGCTCTTTCCTCTCCACTATAGAGACTTCCTCAGAACAAAAATCATAACCTTACCCAACCAAGTTAAATACACCCATAAATTATTCAATTAAGCAACAATTAAAATCCTTAAAGCAATATCAAACTTCCAATGTTAACATAGTTCACCACTTTGTTTTAAAAAATTCTTAAAAACAAGATTTAAACAAAATGTTACATTGTTTTATATTAAAAATGTGTTTATATAAATTAACAAACCAAAAACAAAATTTTAAAAGTTTTTTTTAAAAACCTATGTTCTCAAATAAACTAACCTGAAATTTGATCAAGTTTAAGAATGGTAGCAATACTAATGGTTTCATTGATGCCTGGAAATCTAGAGGCATCCATAAGCAATTGCCATTTTAGTTCCATTACATCCAAGTGCACATCCAAAATACCCCCATTTTCATCCTCATTGAGGTGTTGCAAGACCAGAAATTTGAAACAATGTGTGGTATGTTTGCTTATGTGCCTATATATTGCACTAGTTACCCTACCATGCTTAATGTCACCTAAATGTTCTCCCATTCTAATTTTCAATTTCCTACTAGTTTTACCGATATAGAAAATGGGAAATTTCTGACATTTAGCCATATAAATCACGCTTTTACTATTACAATTGTAATGGCCCCCAATATGCAACCTATGTCCATTAATTTTCACATAATCTCCAGTTTCAAATATGTGTGGACAAAAAGAACAAGCATTACATTTAAAATTACCCACTCTTCTATTTGTCTTGTGTGTAGATCTCACCCCCTCGAGAATGTTCTTAATACATTTATCTCTTCTAAAAATGTACTTGGGGTGTTTTCCAACTTTAGAACCTATACCTGCATCATACTTCAAGATATCCCAGTAGTCATTTAACACCTCAATAATGGAGTTGGCCATCCCATTATATGTTGGCACTAAAGACAAGTTGAAATCCTCCTTTAAATTCCTAACACTATTATTTCTAATGAATCCAAAGCCCAAAATTGGTTTGTATACCCCATGCCTGTGCTTAAAAATAACCTCTCTAGTTAAATTTTCCAAAAGCCAGCCAGGATATCCCCTTTGCTTGAACATTTTACAAATAAAATCAAACTCAATCAAAAAATCAGCTTCTGAACTAACCATCCTAGCTGCCCTTATCAATTGGCCTTTTACCACTCCTTTTTTTTGATAATCAGGGTGGCAACTCCCATAATCTAAATACAAATTTGAAAAGGTTTTGTTCCTATGTATTTTAGTTAAGAATTTTTTCCGGGAATAATCAATGGTTAAATCAACATCTAAGTAAATAATGTGTTCGTTGTTGTATTCAAAGGTGAATTTGAAAAACTCTACAGTTCTATTAATATATACTACAAATTCATTAAGACTATCCTCGGTCCCTTTCCAAATCAGGAATAAATTGTCCAGGAATCTGGTGTAGTGTGTGATTTGGTCCTTGTACTATCTATTGAATAAGTACTCCTGTTCCCAGTATGACATTATCAAATTGGCAAAAATGGGGGCACAAGCGGCCCCCATTGCTACTCCTTTAACTTGCTTATAATATATCCCTTCAAACCATAGGTAATTATTTTTCAACACTAAATCCATTAAAACAATTATTTTGTTGATCTCATCTTGATCAAACATTTTGGTTTTATGAAGCTGTTGTTCCAACCAAATAGTCCCTATATCTTGGGGAATAACTGAAAACAGGTTTACTACATCAATAGTAACCAGAAAAACCTCGTTTGTTAGATCAAAACCATTTAACTTATTAATGAAATGCCAGGAGTCCTTACTAATATAATCAAAGAAAGACAAAGCTTTTTGCATCAAGCCATCCAAATACTTGGAAATAAAATGAGTTTTACTTCTTTTACCGTCCACTATGGGCCGAAGTTTCACATTAACCAAGCCTTTGTGTATCTTAGGTATGCCAAATATATTTGGCACCCTAGCATACTCGTTTTTGAGGTAATGGTATTCATCCACATCGATCTGGACCTGGAAGACCATGTCATCCAAAGCCAAATTGATCTTTCTGTATGCCACCATAACTTTGTTAATAAAACTTTCATGGTATGAATCCTCCATTAATATATTACTCATGCTGTCCAAATAATCACCTCTCTCCATGACCACCACCCCACTGCCCTTGTCAGGCTTCATAAATCTAATGGTTGGGTCTTTGACTAAATGGAGCATGAGTTGCTTTTCTTCCTCTGTTAAATTCGAATAATCAGCCTGTGTGTTGTACCTATACATTTTCCTTATTTCTTTTTCACAACTTTTTTCAAACAATTCCTCCATTTTTATTAAAAGGCGGATTAAAAGTACTAGCCTTTTTACATTTTCCTTTTAATTGCACCCCATATTTGTATCATGCCCGAACCAAATTTTTAAATTTAATTTTCTTGTGTATTTCTTTAAATCAATAAGGGACTCCACCAGATTTCCTTTTCTACAGGGGACAAATGTGAATCCTTTTGCTAAAAAATCTGTGTGCTCCGCTTTAATTTCCATTTTTGAATAGTTGTACATTTTAAAATCCCCTTTGGTATTAATCACTATCTCGGGACCCACCATGTTGAATTCAAGTTGTTTATCCAAACAGTCCACCAGTATATTTAACATTTCGTCACCCTGTTTGTCAGTACTTTTAGTTAATGCCATATAATAACCCAGTTGCCAACCCAGGCCCATTAAAAACCTGTTATATAACATTTAAATTGTTTCCAATGGCAATGTCGGAAAAAAAAACCCTTGGCTAGTGTCGGAATAAACAGATAATTCCATAAGTGCGTTGTCAAATTCCTGACCACCACCCTTATGTTTTTCTTCTCCAGCATTTTGTCCAACCTCCCAACCCTCTAGGTCAGGGTCCATTGGCATGGGACTGCCATCCCTCCCATTCTTACTGTCTAATTTTTCATTCTCAGTGCCATAGGTATCACAGTCAGTTCTGTTGACACAACAAAGGTCTCACACTCCATATCCCCCCTCTCAAAGATAACATTCTGTAAATCGCTATACATTTGGCCATTAGCGTTTCCTATTACATTTGTTTCAACATTGTGTATGTCAGGATTTTCGGTAACTTCATAAAGAATACATCCCCCCCATTTAATGAATGAATCAGCACACAATTCAAAATGTCAAATGCTGTACCCATATTGTTTACGGTGTTAATGGCAACAACATTCATATCAAAAACAGTACCTTCAAGTTCGGCAAATTTCTCATTTGTATGACCCACTCCATTTGTGTTAAATCCTTTGTTGATGTCCACAGTTGGAGCCACATGCTCAGCATTACCACCACTGCAACTCAAAAAAACCAAAGGTGGCGGCACCGGATTTTCGCCATATTTTAGTAGTTTTTTGTCCTTGGACCCTTAGGCCTCGCCCCCAGTATCAACTCTTGTTGAAAATTAGAATGGGAGAACATTTAGGTGACATTAAGCATGGTAGGGTAACCAGTGCAATATATAGGCACATAAGCGAACATACCACACATTGTTTCAAATTTTTGGTCTTGCAACATCTCAATGAGGATGAAAAAGGGGGTATTTTGGATGTGCACTTGGATGTAATGGAATTAAAATGGCAATTGTTTATGGATGCCTCTAGATTTCCAGGCATCAATGAAACCATTAGTATTGCTAGCATTCTTAAACTTGATCAAATTTCAGGTTAGTTTATTTGAGAACTTAGGTTTTTAAAAAAGATTTTTAAAAATTTGTTTTGGTTTGTTAATTTATATAAACACATTTTTAATATAAAACAATGTAACATTTTGTTTAAATCTTGTTTTTAAGAATTTTTTAAAACAAAGAGGTGAACTATGTTAACATTGGAAGTTTGATATTGCTTTAAGGATTTTAATTGTTGCTTAATTGAATAATTTATGGGTGTATTTAACTTGGTTGGGTAAGGTTGTGATTTTTGTTCTGAGGAAGTCTCTGTAGTGGTGAGGAAAGTGCTTAACTGTTTGTAAATAAAGGTGGTGTCCTTTGGAGTGCTCACGTTTTTCTGGACATTCATTGTGCACACTTGCCTGACTACTTTCATTTGTAATGAGTGTAGAACCTCATTATGAATGTATAGTAAACAGTGTTGGCATAGCCATGACTCCAGATATGACAGTTCCAAATTCACGGGCATGAGTTCCATCATTTCCAAAATAAACGTATCTGGCAAAAATAACAAATTTTAAAACTTGGTGTTATACATATAAAATGTGTTTGCAGGGACTCTTTCAATCAGCGTTGTCTGATATAGGATATGCCCCTCATCCCAGCTCCTTATACATATATTATCGCTAAGATTTCTATGCACTGGAGTATAGTTGATAATACAGTATCACAATTAACACATATTCCCTAATTTGCACTTCAGTGTTTGCTATTCCAAAGAGAGCATTTATAGTCTTATGACTTTCAGCATCTAATATTTCTCCTATCCTCATTATGTTTAAGTGCAGTTATGGCATGAGAAGTTATCCCTGGTGGCTAGAGTTCCCCATCCCTTGTCTGTAGAATTTCTCTGGTGGCTAGTGGACCCCCAATCCACATCTGTAGAGTTATCCCTAGTAGTTAGTGGTCCCCCAGACCAAATGTTGCACACTGTGCTCATTAGTCTAGGGATGAGCAAAAACATGATAGCCACCCCCCCATACACACACACACACACACACACACACACACACACACACACACACACACACACACACACACATCTAACATTCCCCCTGCCTATTACCCCCCACACACACACACATACTTCAACATCCTAGGCAGGCTGACACACACTCACCCCCACACTCATGCCCTATACTCACTTATACAGCCCCTCCCAAACAACACATAGACATACTAACACACCCTGACCATTAAACTCCATAGCTCTTACCTCTACCTCAATGCATTAGCATTGCTTTTTTAATATCATGTGTTGCCATAAATGGTTGTGCTAAGTTACATAGCCTGAGCGATTTGCTCGTCTTGTAAATGTCTTCCTGTATGCAGTTCCAAGGCAGAACACATATTACTGTGGGGAGAGCAGCTGAGCTATGCTAATTATAATCTGCAGAAATCACACAGAAAGTAACATTAGACATCAACCTTATGTATATGAACAGTAAAATGGAACAAGTTAAGGAGCAGGCTTACTATATACAAAGCACCCAAGCAGTGGTTCTGAATTACTATGGGCCATGTAGCTGAAGAGTCTTCTTGACTTAGCATGTGATGTGTAGCCTAAGATATGCCACAGATATTGTATGGACTGTGCATCTTACCAGTGATATTGGCTTATATTACTGTTGTTTATATTACTGCTGTTATTATAATATGTATATCTGTATTTTTGCTTTTACATTCTAAATGTGTTGTTGTGTAAAATAAAGTCTTTTGTAACTGTGTTTTTTTGGAGCTTTTCTCCCCAGGTCTGCACTGAAAATGGGTTTTTGACCCAGTGGACTTTCCTGGTCAACAAATGTCAATAAATACATACATAATTGTATGGGATCATCCATTACCAAAAGTTCAAAAGATAGATGCTAGAAAAAAATGGATATAGTGGTCTATGAAAAGAAGACAAAAGTAGCATTGATCATTGAAATCGCCACACCCAGTGACTACAATGTCTTGTGTACAGAGAGACACAAAGTCATAAAATATCAGGATTTGCAGGCAGAAGTGAGAGCAATGTGGAAGAATGATACCGAGACAGTTCCAATAATAGTAGAAGCAACGGGTCTTATAAAATAAGAATCTATAATCATATTTAGATATGTTACCAATGCATGTAACTCTGTACGAATTGAAGAAGGAAATATTACTGGGCACATTGTGGGTGGTGCAAAGAGCACTTCTGGCTGACATCGGTATCATAGCCTGAACTTGCACTTCTGAGGATTCAGCTTAACATTCACTTCACGTGTTCTTTCCAGATTTTTGTCATGTTCAACTTCACCATTGCCACCTATTAGAATGTCATCTACTCTAACAGCACATAGATAGCTAAAAAATTTTCTCCATTGCAAGCTGAAAAGACTTAATTGGCAGAATTTATTCCAATGGCATTGCCAGAACTCTCTATCTTCCAAACAGTGTACCAAATGTGTTTAACAATGAAGATTTTTGGTCAAGCAAAATTTGCCAAAATGAACTCTTTGTCTCTAAGACAGAAAAAACAGTGGCATTTGGCATTTGGGCAACAACCTTTTTGACTGTGTGCATTGGATAATGAGGCCTTTTTAATGCTTTGTTCAGGTTTCTTAGATCAATACATATTCTGATATCATCTGAACTTTTCTTATGAGCAACCGCCATGGAGGATACCCATTCAGTAGGTTCTTCTACTGGACAAATTACTCTTAGCTGCAACATTTTGTCTAGCTCAGCTTTCACTCTGCTCTGCATAGCTACTGAAACTTTCCATGCTGGTCTGACAACTGGGCTGATCTCATCTCTGAGTCTAACTTCATGGAGTACACAATTGGTAGTTTTCCTAGTTTGCCTGCAAAAATACCAACATACTCAGAAAGAATAGTTTGGGTAAATTTGAGCTCTTGTCATGCAGGCTTACATGGTGAACTTATTTATTAAATGAAAGCAGTCCCATTTTCAAAATGCCTCTGAGGCCTAATAATGACTGCATGTGTCTCTTGACTATGAAAAATTGCAGGTCATAGCTGTTCCCAGCAGAATAACACAAAGGCACCATTGAACCTTTGGTTTGAATCTTTTTACCACCATAAGCAGCAGGCTTTGTACACTTTGTCAAATCAAGTTGTTCTGCAGCTTTCACTCTAGCAAACATTTCTGCTGACATAACATTGCACTTTGAGCCAGTATCTACACTGAGCTCTACAGGACTCCCATTAATCCAAACAGTACAAAATACTTCATTATTTGCCCACAAATCTACTGCATTGACGGTTTCACCAAGCACAGGCACACCTTCAACATAAAAAGTAAGGTTGCAGCTTTCTAATTGATCAACTCTCCTCTTGGAATGCCCTCTTTTAATAAAAGAATGCACCTTATTTGGTTTACAAAACCCTTTGAAATGATTCCACTTATTCCAAGAATGACACTGCTGACCAAAAGCTAAGCATTTTTCTCATTTGGATTCATGATTTCCACCACAATTACAACAGCTGACTATGAATCTGAGTGGGGGCACATGCTTTAACTTTGCTGACTCACCCTTATGATTCACTGAGCATGCTCTGAAAATTGCTGGAAGGACTCAGTTTCCCAGAGACTGTTATAGTACCTGCAGTAGCTGTCATGTGCTTGGGCCTGTTTCTTTTAACCACGTGCTGCATACTATGAACATGAGCTTTGTCACTGTGCATTCCACAGCTATTTTCTTTTGTAAGCATATGTGTATGCTTTTCTGTAAGCTCATATATCTGACAAATCTCAATGGCCTTATTTAATGTCAAGTCACTATCTTGAAGCAAAATCTTTCTCACTGAATCATTATGTGGCCTTCCATTGTAACATTCATTTGGGGTTACACATTTGTCTACATTTCCATTTTAAGCATTCAGGGTCTTCCCATGTTTCAGCTGGTACCACTATATGGCAGTCTTCCCTCTCCCCTGCAAACACAGCAGGTGCATACACAAATAAAAACTATCTTTCAATGGGCTCTGAACAGGCTAATTTAAACAGAATAATGCTTTTGTATGTGAGTCTGTGTCAGAAAAAGCAGCCTGTATGAAAATATTGTATTCCTGCTCAAATACTCTCTAATTTTCTGCAAATATTGTTATCAAACACAAGTGGTGCAGGTCTACGAAAACCTTATGCTATGCCCACACATTATTGTAAAACACAATGCAAAATTGCCCTTGTAATTATGTAGAAAATTCACACACACCAGGTACTTGTAGTTATATTCAACTGCACAACAAACTCTTCGAAATACTGTACTCTGTGATATATGCTTTGAAACAACTGTAATTTGTGAAATATGCTTTGAAGTTACTGTACTTTGTGAAACAACTGCACTGTAATAGTGCACACAATTGCAAACAATTTGCACACTTTGGATACTTTGAATAGCTTTAGTTAATACAAAAAAATAGCACATAGCAAAAAAAATGGTCGTTTTCCCTTTTTTGTAAATTTTATGTAATTTGGATATTGTTTCAAACATTTTCATAATTATTTTGAATATCTTTATCAATATGTTATAGTTTCAGACATTTCATTTAATAAGAAATTTATCTTGAGCATTCTAAGTGCTTTGTTCTATAGTTATAACAAAATAAATAATTTAAGCAAGTATTAGTACCTGGAATTTGTTTCTGACCTGTTTTGCGAGTCATTTGAGCAGTTGGGTTGAATCTCTCTTGAATATTTATCCAACTTTAACTGGTTGCCTCATGGCTGTAACTCTGGATCCCATTCTGACATCATGTCTCTCTTCCTGTGTGCATTAAGAAGATATTGAGGCTTGGGTGTTCATTTAAGTAGTTTATTGTATACAAATGCATCAGGATGGATAACAGGAAACTTAAACTTAAACAGACTAACTAACCTGACTACATACTTGCATGCTCACACTCTGGCTGGTCATTCAAAATGGCACTCTTGCTTGCATGTGCTCAGTACTTATATGCATGTGCTGACTCACTGTAAAGCTTCTTAAAGGTATATCACACACACTGATGTAAACTATGGACAGTGCAGTGGAGCAGTGTTACTGACTTAATATGGCTAATGCTGTAGATAAGTGGTATTGACTTACTCTAAGTAGTGCAGTGGAGTAGTGGCACTGATTTCTCTTGGCAATGCAGTGGAGCAGTCATGGTGACATGCTGTGGACTGAGCAGTGAAGCAGTGTTACTGTTTTGCTATGGGTCATGCAGTGAAGCAGTGGTGCTGTCTCACTATTTTCAGTGCAGTAGAAAGGTGGCACTGACATACAATGAGCAGTGCCCCCAAGTCGTGCCACTGATGACCTGAAGCAGGACCAGGTCAGACCCTCAGAATGGGCAATGCAGTGAAGCAGAGATAATGACTTACTATTGCAATGCAGTGAAACAGTGATACTGAATTACTGTGGGCAGGGCAGTGAACCAGAGGTTCTTACTCTGGACACTGCAACCAAGCAATGGTACTGACTGAATAATAATAACATCCATTTGTTAGTCAAGTAGGCCCACTGGATATGCAGTCCATTTTCAGGGACAGCCTGGAAGCAATGTCTGGGTAAATAACTTGCTCAGGGTCACACAGTAAGCAAATGAGGGCTGATGGAATCAACCCCCCTACCACAGAAGCCAGAGCTTACAGCCTTAACCATCTGTGCCAACTGCCAGATAATGGCAGTTACTATAGACAGCGAAAGAAAATAGTGTTACTGACAGATTATGGACAGAGCAGGAGAAAAATAATATGGATTTATTTATGACAGTGCAGTGGAACAGCAGCAGTGACTTACTCTGGTAATGCTGCTTACTATAAGATGTGCAGTGATGATACTAACTTATTATGGACAATGCAGTGAAGCACTGTTGGGTCTGCTTCACTTTGTTGAACTCACTAATCATCAGACATCTCTTTATAAAACTGCATTTGTTACAGTCTTCATTTGTCGAATGATCATTTCAGTGAACTTTTTCCCATGGTATGTAACCAGTTGGCCATTATTGGGAATTTGCCCTTTTCCCCACTGTAGTGCAATCTCAGAGTTGGTCTATTTAGTTGAGGGGTGTGGGGGGCACAGCCACCCACCAAGGTGGGTTTTAAATATGCTGTTTATGTTACGCTCGGTAGTTGGCCCACTGTTTACTTACCCTGGGAAATAGTTTTCCTGAAACAATTGATCAACAAATGAAGATTTGACAAACAGGGCTCAATGAAGAGGTGTTCGACAATTAGTGAGTTAGAAGAAGTGGTATAGACCCACACTGTTACTTAGTTATATAGGTAGTGCAGCAGATCCATGTTACTGACATACTGCATGATATGCAGCCAGTCAGGGTTGTGCAGCCAGCTGAGTAGTAGTTCATGAGTTCATATATAGTTACCAAGCATGCAGTTCAGAACAACATTGTACAGCCTACCCCAGTTTCACAGTTGCCCTAGACCACTACCTTGTTAAGTGACTTGCTCAAAATTACAGAGTAGACAAATGAAGGCTGAGAGAATCAAACTGTTAACTACAGAAAGCAGCTCATGGTATTGAATAATGTGGGCCTTGAAACTGGGCAAATATAATGACGTACTCCAGGCAGTGCTGCTGAGATGTAAAACTGACATACTATGGGCAATGAAGCAGAGAAGAGCTACTTGCTTAATACAGACTGCTGTAGCCAAACAGAGGAACTGGCTTACTATGGGTGACACTGAAGTGGAAGGAAGAAGTATGCTTACTATACTTAGTGTATGTGAAGTGTTCTGAACTTTCTCTGTACAACAGACTGTGTAAAGGTCTGCAGATGACTTGCAATGAGCGGCAATATGGAAGAATATCTGAAACTAATGTACTATGACCAGCATAATGAAGCAGTGCTACTGACATATCCAGACAGCAGACTGCTTACCAGGTAGATCGTGAGTAGTTTAGTAAAGCAATATTGATGACAAACTTTGAACTACAGGCCATTTAACAGCCTTCTTATAAAAGTATTATATAGCAAGGAACACAAGCAAGTTACGCAGAATAAGTCAAGTGAAAAGACTTCCATTACGATGGAACAAGATAGTCGGTAGACTTGTCATCATAAACAAAGTGCTAAGGATAACCTAAGCATGAGTTGATAGCCACCTATGAACTTTAGTCTTTACCGGTGCAATAAAACATCCAAATTAGTGCTCAAAGCAGTTGATTGCTAAGTTGATACAAATGTGCATACCCTCACAGTGATAGTACTTGTAGGTGCTGCCTCTTTCTATATATTACATATTGTACACCCCTTCTCTGAAGTGCAGACATACTGCTTTGCATGCTTTGCATCATTTGCCATATGCTGTCAGCAGATTTGGCTATCCTGTTCTCATCTACTTCAAAATGACAGAACAAAACTGCTATCATATTGTTCAATGGTCCGTTGACTGCTCATATATTCATGAAGCTTAAATTATGGTGCCAAGAGCTTGCAATGTCATCTCTGAATTCCGCATTCTGTCTTTTATTTTACTGTTCCTTTTGTTTAGATTTTAACTACCCAGTCACACACTGCCTCTATCTTTTTTAATTGGCTTTTCTGGTCTTGCAGCCCCTAATCCACCAGTGTCTCTTTTTGGTTAACCTAGGATGTGATCTTTAGATGAGTGGGTCTTACAACTCATTAGGAATTTAGCCAGTGGTAGCTGTTGACTTTAAAGTGTCAGGGGGGTCTGTATTACAGCAGGTCAGTAACCTTACCAATGATCAAACAGATGTGGTGATTCACTTTCATCCACAGATTGCTTCAGTAGAAACCCACTCATTATACCCACCTTACTGACTATATACACCTTAGATGTCTAGCTGTAATCAGCACTCCATGGATCCTGTTATTACCCATTAGTCTCCCCAGCACTTTCACAGTGCCCTAATCTCATACCATCCAGACAGATTACTTCTTTCTTGCTTTTTCATACCTTTTTTGAACTTTTTAATCCCTTCATGCTTTTAACACTCTGTAACTGACTAAGACTCCACTGTAATTTAAGTCTGGAGGAAGTAACTGAATTAAGATGGTGGTCTGCTAGGACCCCTAGAAGACACAAAGCTGTAGATGCACTGAGGTGCATCTTAGATTTTTTTTTTAACTTTTGACTTAATAATGATGGCCTGAACAAAAAATCATGAGTAAGAAAATACATTCAGTCTTTCTAGGAATAGTGCCTGCCTTCCTACCTCTCCAAAAATACAGTTATCGTCTGTGTACCATTCTGGTGTTAAGTTGGGATGAAAAGTAAAAGGACAAATGGGCAGAGGTATATATTATACTGCTGAGAATCTGGGAGTGGAAATTAAAGCCACTTGGATAAAATCTCAAAAGAGAAAAGAACTGCACATAGTAGGAATGAACATACAAAAACTCAGTAGAGAACCAAGTGCTGTTACACGTCAACACTGCTCAGTGAAACACTCTACCAATGATTAATTTTTATCATGCACATCCTGCCTAGACAACCATAGACAGCTTCTTAATGAGGTCACTGCTGACCCTTAACTGCTGCAGAAAGTGAAAAAAATATGCATACAACTTCTGCAAAGCTAGCATGCTTATTTTAAGCAAATGACAACAGTGTCAGTCACTTTTAACCACAGACTACCCCTGCATCCAATTAAAGACAACTTTATTGACTGAATATGTTTCAGATACCAGCATGCAATAAAATAAAAATAGCAACAATTGGATAAGGTAATTTATTTACCCTCCCATATAGATGTAACCATCAATTATTTCCCCCATTTATGCCTTCAGTAGTTGTTTCATGTATGCACAAGCAGTAAGTGAGACATTTCCTCCAGCTACCTTGTCAGTAGTTTGCCCATGTAGGCACAAGCAGTAAATTAAACATTTCCCCAAGTAATCCCCTTTGGTAGTTTGTCCATATATGCACAAGCAATTCAGTGATATCAGAATGAAACATTTCCCACAACGGCCTCTTCAATAGTTTGTCCATGAATGCACGTGCACTTGACTGGCATCGAAATGAATCATGTCCCCCAACAACTCATTTAGTAGTTTGTCCATGTATGCAGAAACACTTCACTGACATCAAAATGAAACATTTCCAGCAACAGCATTAGTAGTTTGTCCATATATACACAAGCACTTATCAAAATGAAATATGTCCAGCAACGACCCCTTCAGTAGTTTACCCATGTATGCACAAGCTTTGCAGACTCACATATTCATAACCTGAAAAAAATTCCCACACTCGCGATTCCTCTTCCACATCAACTACTTCCTTCTTATTGGTGACTCAGGCTGCAACAGTCACTTAAGGCAGCCTGAGCCAATAGGAAGGACTCCACTGCATCATGCAGCAGTCTAGTTAGTGATGTTTCTGTCACCGTTGAGTGTTGCCAATCAAAACTTGACTGATATCAGGAAGCCTAAGGTGAGACTGATTTCAAAACAGTCTTGTAATTGTAAGAAGCAGAATTTTTTTTTTATTCAGATCTCCTTGGAACTCCACACATTAATGAAGTTCCAAGCAACTGGAACACAACAAAAAGTCAACTATTACTTTTAATTTAAAAATACCAGTTTACTTTCAGAGTTAGTACATTTCTCTTTTCAGTTTGGGGGCAGCAGCCAATCAGTCAGAGCCTCAAGCTGCACCTGAAGTTAACCTTGTGTCATCTCGAAATTTAGCCAAGGGAATTGAACCCATAGATAGGACTGTAAGCATGGATCTTGGAATCATCTCATTCTTGTAGAAGCTGGTCAAGTCTCTGTCTGTGGTAACATTTAATGCAATGATGTCAGCACTTTGCTGGCACCACATTTTTAAGTGTTAGATGTCCTGCAAGTCTCCTGGTGTTCACCAGAGATTGCACAGACACTAGGATTCCTGAACCTCTCACTGGGATAGGAGAGCTGTCTATCAACTGCTACTTCTTATCGGTGGCAGATTAAGTGCACCTTGGGACATGAGCTATTTTCAAACCATGGGCCCCCACCACACACATTTTTAGCACAATGAATAAATGCATGTGTTCTCTGATTCACCTTCCTGATTGCTTTAAATAATATTCTTGTTTAACAGAGTAATGATTGTTAGAGTGTGTTCTGAATTTGTAGTTTTGAACATTTCTTCCCAGTAAGCAGTGAAACAAAATGTAGGGACAAATAATTACAAAAGTGCCCATTATAGAACATTTCAGCATAAAAGGGCATTCAAACTACTGCCATTATAATTCACCAATATTTGTACTGCACAATTACGGCCACTTTATTGGCTATGTTTACATCACATGTCTGGCTGTGATAAAAATGACCTCAGTAAAATATTTCAGTTTCCATTGCAGAAATGCACACTAGTCTTGCAAAGACAGACTGACTTTTTAACTTTTTCAGCTCAGCAGGGACAGCCATCTTTATCCACAGGCATCCCATAAATCCAATAATCATAGCTACATTGTTAACTGCATCCTTCTCAGATGTCTGTCTCAAAAAAATGAATAGCAATAATAATGACCAAATGTATTTTAAGTTTGCTTCACACAAAAACACAGTAGCCAAAGTATTCCAACTTAATTCACACACATACAGACGAGTCCTGCAAAGACGGATTAAAGGCAGTCTAAAGATGCTGATATGATAAGAATATAAGATACTTCCATCCACAAATAGCTCCTCACCCTCACCAGCAGTTATAGCCACTTTGTGAAAAAATAAATTACATGTACTTTTGTTGGTTGTTCTGGATGAACTACATGAAAATACTACTAGCATCATACCTTAAAACCCAGTGATGTGCAGCATGGTTTAAATGGAAGAGTATTTATAAAAGCATACGAAATATTGGCCACCTGATAGCATATACTAAGTCAATATGCAAAACCACCACTGAAGTAAAAGTCAACTGAATCATTCCATACTAAAGATATTACTAATGCACAGGTTGTTGTTGGTAAACAACTTTTCATTTCAATGCTTCATTTAAAAATGCAGTTCCTATTGCCCTTGAAGAATAAATTGCCAATGTTCCATTAAAATTGGTGTAGTTGTTACAGTGCCATAACATTTCCTGAACTAAACCAGCTATGTAATAGGGAATATCTGGCAAACAATATGCCCATAGTTCTTATGCATGTGGTTCTGGAAATCATTAAGGAGCCTAAGCCATATTCCCAATTACTCCTAAGCACTGCTTGCTTAAGTGACTTGCTCAATGTCACACAGTACGTAATTGAATATGGAGAGATTTAACCCCTGACCATTGCCACAGGAAGCATTCTATTAACATGTTGGAACTTTAGTCTTCTGCACTAACTGCCAGAATTGTGATTTTTAACTAAATGTAGAAATCCTTTACAATCCAGTCTTGTCAAAAAGACTGAATCACAATAATATGCAACAATGACTACAAAGTAGATGCTGATGATTGGACGTTTCTGATCATCACTCCAAATAAGGCACGCCCTATAGCTATATAAACTATATACACGTTCAGATGTCAACCCCCTTTGCAGTTGCTGAAGTTTGTAAAGAAAGTACTGCAAATATATATTCCTAAAAGTCACCCTAGTTAGACAAGATTTCCCAGTCCACAACTATTAAAAAATTAACTCATTCTTTAGTGCAATGAATAAAGCAAAGCAATCAATGTCATACAAAAATCAGAAATATCACTGCATGCAACATAATGGACTGGATTTACTAATGGTTACACTAAGTACTGCTATCATGTACATGGACTTAGGTGTGGCTCACATGTTAGCGCTGTGTCTTGCATTCATAGAATGGCGTTACATTTCTTGTAGAGTGACAAAACAAGGGTAAGTGGCAGATTATTCAAATGGCAGCATAAGAAGCCAAATTACATGCTAATTGACCAATCTAACAGAGGATGTTATTGAGGAAGCTATAAAGCAATCATGAACATTCAGTGCAGCCATTTCTCCTGAAATCCAGACCCTTTGAATTATAGCTACGAATATGCTTAAAAAAACAAACAAACAAAAAAAAAACCTTAGTAGTTGCTGCTACCATTAAAAACCAGCATGTGCAATAAGCTTTAATGCAAGGTGCTGCTGCTGCTGCCAGACTTTGGCAAAAGGAGGAAGGATGTTTAGTCCTCATTTGACTTATTGTGGACTGCATGACACAGAACTGTAGAGTGATACTGGGCGCACAGGGAAACACTAGAGGAAATATGTGACCTCTGCCGTCCTCACCTGAGTCCCCATGGAAATAACAGAGAACCCATACCAGTGGAAAACAAAGGTATATGTAGCTTTACTTATAGTAGTTATAGGTACTTTCTAGAGACTCACAGGGGGTATATTAGGAGTGTTACATGCCTCAGCTTCCAGAATATAACATCAATTTCTAAATACAGTTCTACAAGATGCAAGAGAGTATATCTGCTTCCCATGCACCACCACAGGAGAGATCAAGAACCATACAGGAATGTTATACAATAGCAAACTTCCCTGAAGTTTGGGAGCCACAGACTGCACACACAAAGAAATAGAAGCCCCACCTGGTGAACAGGGAAGGAGGCACATCAACAGAAAAGAATACCACTCTGTAATTTGTCAAGTTGTCTGCAATGCCCAAGGAATTATCTACAATGCTTCTGCAGGTAAATGAAGCATTCACGACTCACACATGTGGCACACCTCTGTGCTGTATACAAGATTTGCTAGGGTTGACTTTCCACAAGGGCATTTAGTGGGAGATGCAGGTTATACACTGGAACCATGATTCATGACACCCATGAGAACCATACACAGTCCCACTGAGAATTATATAATGATCCCCATGCTAAAACTATGAATATCATAGAATGTATATTCAGTTTGCTAAACTCAGGGTTCTGGTGTTTAGACACCTCAGGAGATGTCTTGCAGTATGACCCAATCACCTCTGCCAAAATACTCACAGTCGGTTCCATGTTGCACAATATAATTCTCAGGAGACAGGCTTCAACAAGCACAGCCAGGGGCAGGGCTACAATTCCCAGTACCACAGGCAGGACCACCAGTTCCAGGAAGTACATGAGTGATGTCTGCTGGATGAGCTATTATCAGAAATACATTCAAGAAAACAATCACATGTTCTACCACATCTGGGTGAAGTAGTGCCGCTATGAGACTGGGGTTTTGCACAGCCAAGTTGGCTAACACTCAATTATGTAGTGGCTATATGGCCACATGGATGTTGACCCTCTTCCAGCAGATACTCCCTTACAGAAACTGCCCAATTCAATGTGCTATTCATCTTGTCATATTAGCCACCCTTATGGTTCAAGCAGTCCTACACACCAGAATGTAACACATTTATTACTCACACTATCTCTTCTGAGACCCTTGTAGAACATGCCTGTGCCTCCATGATGGCCAAACACATATGTCTTGTGGCAGCTACTGACACATAAATATCAGGAGCAAGGTCGGTAGCAGGCTTCCTCCAAGTATCTCTAAAAACTGGACTGTGTGGTAACTCACCCTCATGATGACTATGGGGAGAACCAACCAGTTCTGCAACTGAGGTGACCACACTTATTTGATCAACTGTATCACTCTTAATCTGTCCAATGTCTGAGGTCTCTCTGTCATGGTTATGCATGAGCACACTGACTGTGTCCAAAATAGGGGCAGGAGATGTTGGACGCACAACCTAATTGTCAGACCTACCCCAGACTGTACTTCTTCATCATTGCCATCATCATCAGAGGCTACCAATACTCTGACATGTGGCAACAGGAATCCCATTGTGTTATTGATGGGATCAACTATGACAACAAGCCAGCAACACACACAGAAGAAAAACTACAGTAAACAGTGATTAAACCTATGCTACATTAAATGCATATTACAAATTAAAATATGCTAATGGAATAAAATCAAATACATTTGAGTTACACAAACATTAACCCATTGGACATTAATAAGAATGCAGAAGGTGTGCTTACCATGTACAGGTGGTAATGCAATATCAGAACCAGTTGTGCCTAGATATAAAAAATGGAGATGAAACACAGATGCTAGGCATCACAAAGCAAATGACTGAAGAAACAGAAAATGATTGCCTTTACATCTGCAGAATAAGACACAGCTCGTAAAAATCATGACTGTTTACTTGACTTCCCCCAATCCCTATTCCCTCTGTGTCTATGTCTCTTATACCCCCTCAGTGTCTCTCTTATTTTTTTTTAATTTCTCCATATCTTTTCATTTTCTAATACCATGACAGGAATGGACTGCATTCCTAAGGCAAAGCATGATTAAAGTTCAAGAAATTAGTATTGTTTCAATCTTTAATGTTAGATAAAAGTGGTCTTTGCAGCACCCGCAGTGTGCCAGTAATGACACCTTCTGCAATATGTATGGAGTTATATGTATTGGTAACATATTTAAGTATGATTGTGAATTATTTTTTATAAGACCCATTGCTCCTATTACTACTGGAATTGTCTGGATATCCTTCTTCCACATTGACCTCATTTCAGCCTGCAAATCCTATTTTATAACTTGTGTCTCTCTGTACATAAGACACTGTAATCAAAGGGTGTAACATTTTAATGATCTATGAATATCCTCTTTTCTCTTGAACTGTTGGTAATGGATGATCCCATGTGATATAATCTTCATCATATTCGATAATGCTTTGTGGTTCATGTTTCCAGTATTTTTCAGCTATTTCATTATTATAATGTTTGCACAATCCCCAATGCAATAGTCTTTCCACATTATTATGCCTTTCAGTATACAGTCCTTCCTCCATTAGTATGCAACTGTTGTATATACATACATATATATATATATATATATATATATATATATATATATATATATATATATAAAGAGATAAAGAGAGAGAGATATACACACACACACACACACACACACACACACACACATATATATATATATATATATATATATATATATATATATATATATATATATACATATACATATACATACATACACAATAACAATTTATTTCTTTATGTAGCATACCTGAAAGTTCAGCAGTAGACACAGTTGGGTTGCCTTTCATGTCAGCTTTAACATCACGGATTCTGTTTGGACCCCGTTCCAAGCTGTCCACTATGAATGCATCAGCCTCTAGAAAATTGAATCAGTTTTTAAATACAATGATACTACATGCAAAGAAGCATATATATTTCCACTAACAGCACAGGAGAAATTAAGATCCGTGGAGGAATTTTATGAAATTGCACACTTCCCTGACATTTTAGGGGTCATAGTTTTTACACACATAGAAATAAAAGCCCCAAATGGGGAGCAGGAAAGGAAGAGCATCATCAGAAAAGATTTTTAAACTGTCAGGTTGTCTGTAATGGCCAACAGATCATGTACAATCTCTGTGCAGGTAACCCATGCAGTTTTTACAACTCACACATATGGCACACCTGTGAGTAGTAAACCAGGTTTGCTATGGATGCCACTCCTCAAGGACATCGAGGGGGGGTGCAGGTTATGCACTGGGGCTCTGGTTCATGACACCCATGAAAAATCCATATAACCCCACTGTGCAAGGATACAATGATGGCCATGCTCTAACAAAGAATATCATAGAATCTGTGTATGGTTTGCTAAAATCAAGGTTCTGGTGTCTAGACACATCAAGAGGTACACTGCAGTACGATCTGTGCAACTGCGCTGACATACTTACAAGTCTGTGCCATGTGCCACAATATAATTCTCAGGAAACAGCTTCAACAAGGTCAGGAAGGGGCAGAACTATAGTTTTAAGAACCACAGACAGGGTCAGCAACAGCAGCAGCAGGTGCAGATGAGGATTTTGAGGGAAGACAACAAGCTGCAGATGGTGGTGGCAGATGGAAGCATGCACAGTTTGCCCTGGCTTTGGCTAAGAGGCAACGAATAGACACAGTCACTACCCAACTCAAAGCCTAAGAGCCTACACACATACATGTAGGAAAACTGATGCCTGTCAGATACCACAACCTTTACTTAACCGTGTAATGGTTGTGTTCTGATAGCATCAACAGGGACTACACCCAAGAACTCAACTGTTACCTGTATTAATAAGAAGGTAACTGTGGAACTTATAAATTAAAAATAACAAGTTATATAACTAATTACTGTCATAGGGAAATATGTGTATGCTTCTAAGCAGAGCCTTTTGTCTGAGGTATACAGTTATGTCAGTAATATCTCCTTTGTAAAATATGTTAGAAGCAATATTTGTAATACCACGAAAGAAAAACTCCACTGCACGTCTGGATAAATATTTAATCCACTTGAAGGTAAAAAACACAAGTAATTTTCTCTAGCGCCTCGGCAAAACTTGCCTTTACAGAGTAAAAGTTCCACAAAGACTAATAACTCACTTTAAATACATTTCAAAAGACACACCCCTACTAACAATTAAGTAATTACTTAATTGTTAGTAGGGGTGTGGCTTTTGAAATGTATTTAAAGTGAGTTATTAGTCTTTGTGGAACTTTTACTCTGTAAAGGCAAGTTTTGCCGAGGCGCTAGAGAAAATTACTTGTGTTTTTTTACCTTCAAGTGGATTAAATATTTATCCAGACGTGCAGTGGAGTTTTTCTTTCGTGGTATTACAAATAGAGTTTTGTACTTTTCTTTGGTGGTTATTGCATGTTAGAAGCAATAGTTTGCATCAAGTATTTCAGTTGACTATAGTCCATAAAACATGGCATAGGTCAACTATGCCCTTATTTGCACAACTATGTCAAGGAGCAAAACTGAAGTACCTAATGCTTTCAATGCTGTAATGACAGTGCTAACTGAAATATGATGTGGTAAAACAATGAAGCAGTAAGCCATACACAGATGAGTAGAAACAAGAACACAGCAACTTTAACTATGCAATACGTAGTGATAAATCCAATCTGTGAATAAGTAAGCATCAGCTATCCACTAAGTGCATCAGACTTATATGCGTCACTAAGTTACAAAGAGATGTACAAAAGGCAGGCACAGTCATCATTATTTGCACATGGCGGTGGTTTTGGTGGTGGTAGGAGGTAGTAGGACAAGACTGACACCAAATAAGTGAGTATGTGCAAGTAAGAAACACATGTATCTCTCAGAGTATACAGTGTTGAGGGCCAGTGACAGCAATGTATAGCACTCAGCAGTACTGTTTATATAGTTTGCATATGTATACAGTAGTATGGGTAAGTGAATTACTTTTTTCTGTGTCTGTGTCTGCATTAACATAATCAAGCACTGTGCTAGCACTATATCATGGCATCTTAGGTGTGAACCAAGCATGGCTGGCTGCTTAGTTCAGAGTCATCACTCCTGATCACAAAACCCACTTTTGCCATTAGTTTCCCTGGTACTTCCATGGTGCTAGCTAGATGTCTGGGTGTTACCTGAATGCAAGAGATGTCTGCTGAATTACATCCAGAACCATGAATGCGTGGCCTACCAAGTCTGGGTGCAGACACTGTAATCACTGGCAGGGCAGTGGATGTAGTATCACTGTGAGACCAGGATCTTGAAAGGCCACATCTGTAAACAGCAGAAGATGGATCAGCTTTCCAGCAAAGTGGATGCACAGCCTCCCACAACAGATGTTCCATCTCAGAAACTGCCCAATCCAGTGTGTCATTTAACCTCTCTAAGGAGTTGTCATGCCCTCATAATGGCTACCAGGAGTGGCAACCAGCTCTGCAACCAGAGTACCCCACTAGCCTCATCGACTGTGTCAACCTCAACCTGTCCTATATCAGAGCTCTGTATGGCCTGTACAGTACAAGTATAACGACTGTGTCTGAAATATGATCTGGGGAAGTGGGAATCACAACCTCAGTGTCAGACTGACCTACTGCACTCCTAGAGTGTGGCTGTTTCATCACTACCACCATCATCATCAGATGCTACCAATGCTCCAGTATCAGGTGGTTGGAATTCCACATTGTCATCCTCAGGATCATCTATGATAGCAAGAAATGAACACAATAAACACAGAAATGGAGAATAAACCACATGACATATTTTCCTTAAAATAAAGGTATGTTAGACTTCATAACAGATGCTAAAGCTACAAAAAGTGTACTCTTATATAGTCCCGAATCTACCATATATAGTATTAATAACAAATATGTGTTCACCATGTGCAGATAGACTGGCAGCCTATGAATCAGAAATCCTTGTATGAGATGAAGGGAAAGGAAAGAAGTCTGCAAAGTATCACAGTGCAAATGAAAGAAGAAAAAGAGAACAGTCCCCTTCACAAGTGCAGATTAAAAGGGTTTTCATAAAAAAAATGATTGAAGAGAAGGCTGCCCCACAAAAAAAAAAACAACTCCAGTCTTTCCGTATGACTGTAGTCTGATTCATACAGTTATCATTGTCTCTTTCTGTCTATACATATATATCTATCTATATCTATACCTAGATCTATATATCTATCTATCTATATCTTTCTATCTATCTATCTATATACATATATATATATATATATATATATATATATATATATATATATATATATAAGTCCCTATCAGAAGCTCAAGTATTCAGAAATTCGAAATTGTGGTACAGTGAGGATTGAGGATTTAGCCTTTCCCCTATTTTAGTGTGATCTCGGAGTCCCTATATGTAGTATGTAGGAGGTGTAGGGGGATGCAGGGTTTCAAGCCCCCCTGCAAAATCATAGAAAAAAAATGTAAAATTTTTGTTGTTTTCTGAACTTCAAGTTTTCAATTTCAAGTTTTTGAAAACTCAAGCTTCTGTTACTTCTGATAGGGATCCATCTATATATATATATATATATATATATATATATATATATATATATATATATATACATATACACACACACACACACACACACACACACACACACACACACACACACACACACACACACACACACACACACACATATACATACAGCTATATGTATATTAGACATCTTAGAATAACAATGACACTTTTGCTTTTTGTGTACCTGAAAGGTCTTCTTTTGACACTCTGGTTCTGTTATCCAAATCTGCACCAATGTCAAAAAGTCTGGTATAATCCTCTGATGAACTATCTTGATCTCTTATAGTGGACAAGAACTTTTACATTTTAATTAGGAGTGGTCTGGTAGAGGACCACCACCCCATAGCCACCTGTTCCCAGGCAATTGTAGAGGCTCTACAGTGGGCAGAGGTTAAAATATCAGTTGCCTGGTATCTTATCTGAGAGCAGGCTTTCCCATTGTCTCCAAATGCATTAAGATCATTGGCCACTGCTTGCCATATTCTGTCTTGGTCATATTGGTCACCTCTACCTCTCCCTAATCAAAAAGTTCCATGACAGCATTGGGCCTGAATAATTACGTCATTTTCTGAATCACTGTAATGAGACTTATGGGGTACAGATGCCTTCTTGAGTGCAATATCCCTGTATGAGAAAAAGTAGAAAACAGACATGCATAATTGTGTGCGTGTGTGTGTGTGTGTGTGTGTGTGTGTGTGTATGTATATATATATATATATATATATATATATATATATATATATATATATAAAATGAAGTGACAGGATAGCTGTGAGTTCAATTATGTGTGACTGTATACAATCAACATGTACACAAACAGTTTCTATGTGTTGAGTGCTCACTTATGACCACACAAAAGTAAGGCCTCCTCCAACCCCCATGACCACTGCACAACAAAAAAGATATATATTTAAAATTCATTTATCAGCATATATCTTATAATACTTCTGTAATGGAAATAACACACATTTAATCTTCAGAAAAACGTTATTGCATTTACAATCACAACTATAAATGCATAATTAGAAAAATTAACTCCAAAATGTTACAACTACCGCCTCTACTGCTGGGGAGTTTAGTCTAGTAGATATTCAAAATCTGAACATGTTTTTCTTTCCCTGCTAACACAATTAGAAATACCAGACCTTACCACACAATTACAATGAAATAATCTGCAATAATTCTGAAAACGTGGCATACAAAATAAAATAATTATAAGAAATTGGTCATATACTATTTTGTAGCATAATTGTAGAGATGTAGATAATGCTATGGCAAAAGGAAGGGACAAAAGTAAATAAATTTAAAATTATGCAAATGCATTTCAGTGGTTGCTGCACTTCACTTTTTAATGTTAAACTAAAAGCATTATTTATGAAATAACATGAAACCTTGACAATACAGTACTGTAGAAAATAGATGACTCACCAAAAGTCTTGTTTTACAAGCAGTATCAAGCTCTGTTTTTCAAATACTATTACCAGTACAATGCAAGGGCATTAGCTAGACCATTGCCTTTATGTATAGTGCAGAGTCAGCCCTGTGAACACTATGATTCTGCAAATTAGGTGTTTAATAACTAACATCCCTGAATACCAAAATCTGCACTAAGTGTAGGGAATGTAAACATGGTAGAAGGACCTACACAATTACATGCACACACCCTAGCAATGTCATATTATCATTACATCTAAACTTTTTATCACCTTTCTAATATATAAATTTGTTTGTGGCAACTCTGAGAAAGAGTGTGAAATAATTGCTTTTAATATCCTTTGTTGAAGGTTCAAATCCATACAGCACCCTACTAGAACATAACACATTTGATCAACCATATACATGTAAAGCATTTTAACCACAATTATTTATATATTTTTCTTGTATCATTCATGCACTGCTTGGCAGCACAAAAGTCACTTTCACGGCTTAAGAAAAAGGTGAAAAACTTAGCTTAGGCTGCTATAGGTAGTGCAAGCAAGCCAGGCAGCATTCCACAGCCATCAGCACTCTGGATATTACTCAGGGAAGGAAAGACACTAAACAGTTAGCTTTCTGTGTGGCACAAGATGTCAGTGCAGTGAGCTTATATATAAAGTATATTTAATGCTTGGTTTGAATCCAGAGACATGCTAATTTTACAGCAGATTGTCTGAATACATATTTAAGCACATTTTGTGATGCCATTGTGTTGTCCCTAGTGTGAACTTGCAATCATTAATCTGCCCACGTTAACATAAATTGTCATTTATTACAATTCTGATAAAGTAATCCACAAAGTACATTCCTGATGTTGCAAGGAGATGTGAAAAGTAAGAATTGTTCAGCTGAATGAATTTTTTTCTCTAGTCACTGCTTCATATACCTTTGAATTGCATTTCATTCCCTTCTTTATTTTCTCTGATATATATTACACTTCTACTGTCTTTTCTATTTGCTTTCTACTTGGCAACATGCAAAAAGGTTTAATTCCTTAAGGAGAAATGTGAAAAAATTAGCTTACACTGCCTTAGGTAGCTAAAATATGCCTGGCATCACTGAGCAGCCTCCCACAACAGGGGGGTACTTACGTCATTAAATGCACATGACACATATCAAATCTTGTGGTACAAAGTATAAATGAAGCAAGCAGAGAGAAATAAGGCATGTGAAGTACTGTTTGAATCTTGTGTAGTGATTATGTTGCAGTTTATCAAAATATGTCTTGTCTTTAATGTACCTTCAGTTTAAGTTTCATTTTCTTTTTGCTTGGTATCATGTAAACAGGGTACACTACCTAAGGAAAACACTGAAAATTTTAGTTTAGGCTGCCTTAAGTAGCTGATACACACCTGGCAGCCTTACACAGACAGTAGCACTCTGGATAGTAATAATTGAAGAAAACATACCTGTCAGGTAACTTTCCTTGTGATGCAAGGTGTAACAGAAATAAGGTAATGCACTGTTTGAATCCTGCTTACAGAATACTTTGCCATAATTCACAATATTTACTTTTCCATTTTTGAGATATGCTTGCTCTTTCTTGGCAGTGCTCAAACATGGTTCACCAGCTAAGGAAAAGAGTGAAAATGTTATTTTGTCCTGCCTTAGATAGCTCAGGCATGCTTGTCAGTGGTATGCTTTTTTCAGCACTTTGGATAATACTGACAGAAGGAATTCTACGTCAGTCTTATCTCTATGTGGCACAAGGTGTAAGGGTAGTAACATTTAACAAATAATATTACTTATTAGTGGTTCAAATCCAGGCACACAATACTTTTTAAAAGGGGTGCATGTAGCACTTTTATCACAACTTTTTAAATAAGACTGCAACAGCAAAGAAAATGGATAATGTTAAACCTGTTTTTTGCAATCAATGTATCAATAAGCCTTGCATAATGAAAATGTGCTGTTTAGTATATGATTACGATTCAGAGATAAACATAACCTAATGTAAGCCCACCTTCCTATACATGACAATGAATATGTTCCATATAAAAATCACTAACATGTATAATGGATGCACTACTTTTGTTGTAATCAGCATGATTTATCACATATGCCAACTATGTGTTTATGTCCCTTATGTCCTCTGAGGTATGCATATAACATGAACCAACTTACATTAATCAGCACATTCAACTGCATCTATGTGAACCATATTTACTTGAAGTAAGAATGACATTTACATTGGAATACCTTCAAAGACATAATTACAAGCACAAACACATATGCCTCTCTGCAGCATATTGCCAGTAATTTAAATATCACTATATATCAAATTTCCATGGTGAAAAGTTAATTCTCCTAAGTCAATATCATTCAATACATTAAGTTGCAATTTTTGCTTCCTTTATCTCATGGATTTGATTCCCATGTGTTCCAATAATATTTTAACATCAGGTAAGCCCAAATATGGTAATATATCACCTTCCAAAGTACAATGCTCAAAAGCCATGTCAGTTAAGAGTCACTTGTTGGGCATTGTAATCTGTGTTAATGGGTGGAGTATCACAAACACTCAGCTCAATGTTGTTTTTCACACAATTACTGCTATCTGCTGTAAGTAGTGCCTTTGTGTTAGCCAAGGAGTCCATCTTCTTTCTATCATGCAAATGCAGTTGGCAAAGATGTTCATCTTTGTGCAATACCAGCAACATGCTAGATCTGAATTAAGGGCCAGTTCAGGCATATTTTGTTAGAATCACTTTTACAGACAGGGCAGATGAGGGAAGGAATGATGCTAAGTTTAGAGCAAAAATATGGGGGTGTTGAGGAGTCCAGGATATTTATAGCACTTCTTGTGAAGTACTACTGCTGTGGGCTGCTGCTGGGGGATTATTCTGGGTCTCAGTATAAGGCTTAGAATAGCTTAGCCAAGGGTATCTTCACTGCAACTGGCATTCCACACACTGGGGAACAATGTCATCATGACTACAGTGACTTTAAAAAGCACAAGTAAGACTTTCTAAGCTATTATGAGGCAGAATTTAGGATTAGGAACACCCTTCAGTAAAATCAGTATACTAACCCATAACCTTAATCAGTGGTAGCTGGTGACTTCAAATCAAAGGGGGGCTGCAGGAGACAGCTGAATGGGTGGAGTCAATGGGACTGGGTGTGACCAACCAGAAAGGGGAGGGGCTATGCTCAAAACCACAAAAACTTTAATTAAATATGCTGCCCTGGGTGCCAAACCATCATTATGAAAGTCCAATTAAGACAAAATGAAGTGTAGAAGAAAAAAAATATATTTCAATCCATTGGCTGCATGACAGTTTACTTAATATCTAGTTGGAAACAAAAAGGATGTGAGGCATGAAAAAATAAATTACTTTTTAAATACATTACCGGAATGCCAGTCAAAATCAAGTATAAGAAAAACAAGCAGCACTTAACTCAAATCACTTCTCCTTGCACTCCAGTTCTAATTATAATTTATATTCAGCTTTATTAAAGTACCAAGTAACATGCTGAAAGTAGCAATATCTGTGATACCCCCACTTGTAAAGATGTTTATTATCCATAAAAGACCTGCTGCCTGACAACAACTATCTACTTGTTTCATGGGGAAAACATGATCAAAGTAAAAAATGAAAAGCAAACAAGAAACAAGCTCAACATATATTGCTTAAAGGATTACTGCACAGGATATGGACCACACATGATAGATTGGCATTCTGTTTAGTTTGCAGGTAAACCCTGTAATGAGCTTAACATAATGTAATCCTGTCCTTTATTACAAATACTGTCATATGCATTTCAATACCCAAGGCTTATATGTTATCTAGTTATGTAAGTATTCTCTGCATGGCAACAACAGAAAGGCTTTCAATGTTGGCAATACTGCTTATTAAAACTTACTTGCATCTTACAATATCAGACAAGCTTACCTGAAGGTCATTAAAGCACAGCTACTTAAACACAGAGCAAAAGGCACTTTCTGAATAATAATAAGCATAAATCAACAGTATAAAAATATGACAGAAACCAGAACATTCTGCAAAATCAATGACAGATGAAAAGCCACTGTAGTACTTGTGTTTACCTTGGATGGGGGGGGGGATAGTCTGCACATTTACACTGCATAACTGCTCCTTGCCTTGCTTGGACACATCCAGAGTCACTACATGGGGGAGTGGTTTGCAACAAGTTTGTCACAATTTGAAATGTCTCTGGCTGACTGCGATGGCCCTGACACATTTGTCATACCTCTCAACCTCAGAGCAAGAAATCTGGACAAAGCCATACATAGAAGTGGACAAAGGCCCAAAAATAAGGACAATTTTTAAATATTGCTCTTATAAACTTAGAAAGATAATAGAACAGTAGGTCTTGCATTAGTATGAATTTTCTGAAAGGTACGAAATCTGAAACTCAAATGTCTTTCATTATTTTCTAACTTCAGTCTTTAATGATTTGCCACTAATTTGCCAAAAAAACACAATTTTATGAAAAATGGACCAAAAATGTGATGCAAAAATATAAAATAGCCACACAATACAGCTGGGAACCTGTCAAAGAAGGGACACATTTTAATATTAGTACTGCTAACTTGAGCAGCTGACAAAAATAAAAGAATATACATGCATTTCTGAAATAAAAGTAATTTATAACTGATTATTACAGTTATTTATTAATTGTAAACCCTCCATGTTTTCTTCCAAAATTGCCATTTTGCAGAGGGATTATTAGGGGAAGAGCAACATTTTGAGCCAAAATAGGGGACTGTTGAGATGTTTGGATATGCCTAATTCTATAAAGCAATTTTATTTGCACGTACCTCTCAACCTGTTAATGCAGGAAATCTGGACATGGCCAAATATACTGGGGGAACATAAAACACTACTAAAATTGCTCTTGTATAAACTTAAGACAGTTGATAGAATAACAGGTCTTGCTTTAGCATGCATTTTTCTGAAGGTTATGACGTAAAACTCAATGTCTGTCATTTAGTGACTTCATTCCTAAATGATTTGCCAGAAAACCACACATTTTATGAGGAACAAACCAAAAATAAGAAGCAAGTATCTATTCATTCTGCAAATATATGGACAGCTGAGAGGTATAGTTCAACTGGGGCTGTCTGAGTTCGCTGTCCTTCTCCTCTCAAAATCATGGTCGATTGGAGCCGCTCCCCTGCAACCATTCCAATGTCTCATTCCTTGGTTATTTTGCTCCATTTACTATAAACATTGTAATGTGCATACTGCTTTACTTCTGCAATGATTTGGATTTCATTTGAAAGTTTTATTTTGCATTTTTACAGCACAAACCCCAATAGATATCTGCTAAACAAAGCAATGCAGTCTCACAATGAAAACAGACTTAGCATTAAAACTTCTCTGCCCTTGAAACTCACATGCATTGAAACAGCATTGAAACCCACATTCAAAGAAAATACATTTTGCCAGTGGCAGATGAAGATTAACTTTGGGCTGTTTTCAAATCATAGGCCCCTTTTGGGCTGTTTTCAGATCATAGGCCCCTTGAACACGAAACATACACATGCTCTTTGATACACCTTCCCGACTGTATTAAATTGTATTCCTTGTACAATACAGTACAGTTGTTAGAGGGCATTTTAAATGTATTGTTTTGAACATTTTTCCAGTAAACAATGAAACAAAATGCATGCACCAATGACAAAACTACCCAATTCAGAACATTTCCATCATAAAAGTCTACTCAACCTTCTACAGTCCACCAGTATCAGTAAATATGCACAATCTCTGAAGTAGTAAAAGTCATCTAAATAATTCCACATTAAAGAAATCTGTAACAATGAAGAGGTTGCTGCTAGCAAACAACTTTATATGTCATTGTTTATTCATCTACAAATAAAGTGCCTGTTGCCCTTGAGGAATAAATTGC